>NC_133619.1:364617220-364782220 GCF_048593235.1 Sminthopsis crassicaudata | reverse complement strand
TATGACCTCAAACACTATGTGATCCTGGACAAGTCACTTAATCCTGATTACCTCCTCCATCCCTCAGAAAAGTTGCCTAAAGAAACTGAAAAATTAATAGAATTATAAAGCGTCACCCAGCCAGAATATATCAGAGGTAGGATTTGAATTTAGGTTTTTGCTCATTCTGAGCATTCTACTACTCTATGCTACTTCTCTTTCTATTAAAGACAAAATTTTTTTTTTTAAATATTTAGCTTCTTTATGGTATCTCAATGCTGAAATGTTCAAAATAGAACTCATATTATCTTCCAAATCTGACCCTCTTATTTATATGGAAGATGTGATCCTACCAGTGACCCAAATTCATAACCCAAGAGTTAATCTTGACTGTATTCTCTCTCCCTCACCCCCCACCCAATCTTTCCCTTTCTCTCCCCTCTCACAGGCAGCCACTATTCTAGGTCAGATTCTCCTGATGTTGGCTAGGTCTACTTCAACCCCTCTCTTCTGGGCCTTCTCCTACTCTCTCCCCATAGGACCTCTCCCTTTTTTTTTAAAGTTACCTCTCTTTCAAGTGCCCCTGACACTGAGTTTTTAAAATCATCTATTTAAGAAAAATCTACTTAAAACAGAATCCAAATATTTCAAGCATTATGAAACTACTGCTTTTATCCAGCTGCCCCATCAAACTCCTGTGTTTTTCCACAGACGTTTTTAAAAATAGTGCAGAGGAACACCACAGCCTAAAAGAGGTCAGAGAACTGCCACAGTTAAAGACAATTCCATATTCCATGACATAGCTGGCAGCACTAAGCTGAACTTTCTCTCAGCTAACTAACATGAAAGATGTTCCTTCTCTTTCCCTCTTTCTCTCCTCCCTCTGCTTCCCTCTCCTCCCCACCCCCCCCCATAGCTTTCTATTCAAGTTCTCACAGCTGAAAGGGAAGGACATCCAAAAGCCCATCCTTTTTATTTTATGCTGTCACCAAGATACCAGTCTTACAATCAATTAGCCAAACATTCAACAAGGAAAAAAAAAAAACACCAAGTGCTTTGCTGGTTATCCATCATCAGATGGTCCATTTAACACTAAAAGAAAATTGCTTTCTCTTTTTGCTGCTTGCAGTAGCTCATGGATCTTCCATTTAGTCGCACTGAGAAGTATAGCCAGAGAATAAAGAAAGGGACAGAAAAATTGAAAGGGAAATTGAGGAAAGAAACTGTTCCTGCTTCAGCGCAGATTAATTCCTTTATTATTCTTCATCAAAACCTACATTTATACTTCAGAGAATATTAAAACTGCTAAGGTGCTAAGAGAGCATTGAATCCAACCCTCTTATTTTGCAGATGAGGAAACTGGGACCCATTTTCACCCAAGTGGTTAGTAGAAGAGCTAGGATTAGAATCAAATCTCCTAACTCTGAATCCAGTGTAGTAGGAAGGTCTCTATATTCTAGATTAGGAGCCCTGGGTTCTAGTTCCAATAGTGACACTCATAAGCTCTGTGATTTTGTGCAATTTGTCTCTGTGTCTCAAGTTCCTAATATTTGCACAATTTCCTTTGGGGGACTTTTAGGAGGAAAGCATAATGTGCTACAGAAACCTGTCGTATATTGTTATTATTATATTTCAGGCCACTTTCACTGGGTAATATTTATAGAACCCTGATCAGAAATAAATAATTACATATATTCATGAATATGTAAACATCTTCTATAGGAAGGACCATGTTGTTTTTGTTTTTGTTTATGTTTTTGTAAATTAACACAAATAGTAGAGCTAATTAATTAAACCAGCTTTTCCTTTTATACACACACATCAAAAAATATTACCTGCCATGGGAAAGGAAATGAGCAGTCATTTGAAGTGATTATTTCACATTCAGGATATTGGTGAATTCCCATCTGAAAAGAAGAATTTTGATGTTTTAAATGAGTCTGTTGATGGTTTGTAAGTCAAGCTGGAATTTTAAGTGAAGTGGAAATCTTAATAAGTTTGGAAGTTTGGAAGTTTGGAAGTTTGGAAGAACCAAGTAGTTAGCCTTCTGCTTAATACAACTTTAGAGGCTTGCCCAACAAAGAAAGCTTGCAAATTATTCTTATCCTTACTGTAAACCATTTTTTTCTGGATGAATAGGAGAGCCCATTAATATGGATACTCTCTTCAAAGTTCTCAATGTCAAGTTATTGAAAAGGTATGAAGTGTAGAAAACTTACTGCCTCACAAGACAGAGGATCTGGGTTCAAATCCTGCCTCTAAGGCATTATTTTTGTAACCTAGAGCAAATCATTTAACCGTTTCTTCCTCTTCAAAAAAGAGATCTGGACTGGATGGCTTCCAGCTCTAAAAACGTGATTGTGATTATTAGTCATTATAAGTCTCCCTTATCTTCCATAGAGAGTCCATGGAAATTATGGATCATACTTATCATGGAAAAAAATCTCTAGACAGTCTAAATCTCACTTTGGTGAGCCCAGGTTTTGAACCAAGGTCCTCCAACTCTAAATTCAGCATTTTTCCATTATATCATGCTGCTACTCCACATGAACATAAAGGGATAAGGTAAAAGTTGTTACAGGATAGAATAGTGGGATAAGCCTCTTTAATTTATGACCGCACAATGCCAAATCAAGTAGTATGTTAAAAAAAAAAAATCAGCAGGGACAGAAATATATTTGATTCAATGAAAAAAAATCAGAAATATGTTTAGAAGAATTGCACATGTTTAATCGATATCAAATTGCTTGCTGTCTTGGAGAGGGGGGAAGAGGGGAGACAAGGAGAAATTTTTGGAACACAAGGTGTTGCCAAGGTGAATGTTGAAAACTGTCTTTGCAAAAATAAAGTACTATTAATTTTTTTTTGAAAAAAAGAAAAGTATATATTTGTTGCTAGGACAAAAAAAAATGTTGCTTTAGCATCCTATAGGCAAAATGGTTTGATCAGTTTTTTATCTGATTATATTTGGATCATATAAGTACATATATCTGGATCATATAACACATTCTTTTGTTAAAACATCAAAGTCAATCCTTCAGCTTGTAGAGTGAAGACTGAAATTATTTTAAAGTATGTTGGAGTCTCATAAAAGAGCATAGATGCAGAATGGGAAGGGACATCAGTGGCCATTATTCTATAGATGAAGAACTGAATTCTGGACGAGGTTAACTGATTGATCCACAATCATACCCTCAGATCCTCTGGCTCCAAATGTAAAACCCTTTTTCCATTTCACCGAGTGATATCATCTCAAGAAGCACCAGGTCTGATGAACATACCTGCTACCCTTCTGTAGCAAATTTACAAAGTAAAGGAAGAATTTGGTCCTTCCCTGTAGGAGCAACAATGGAAACTCCTCTGAAGTTCCAGAGAATATGTGATTGAAGTTAACAGAGAGAGCTGGAGCAGGAAAAGCCGGCTGATTAGGCTCCTTCATTCCAGGTATTGTAAACTGCTTTATGAGCCATTCTATATAATTATATTGTACAAGTCCATCTGAAAACTACCACAGGCCTTTGGACTTTGTGAGTGATTCTCGCAGCCCAAATGTTTTAAAATAAAAAAAGCCCACAACACAAACTTCCTGCCAGTGTTTGCTTTCAGGGGTGGCTGCATTCCAGCTTTCCAAACACTTAAAACCTGATTGGATTTCATTAAAGGTTTGCTGGTCTTGGTGTAGCATCTAGTGGAGAGTTGGTAAATAACAGAGCTGGACCACAAATCACCTGGCAAAAGTCCCTTTCATGTCTGCCTTATTACAAGAAGGAAAATGTTCAAAGGCATCTTCTCCAGAAAAGTAGTTTTCCTAAATTGCTTAATCCAAATTGAAGTATTTCTAGATCCCAGGGCAGTCAGCAGAGCACAATGCATCTCTGTGAGCCTCAGGAGAGGAAGATGATACCAGATATGGGTGCCCTCTGAGGGCAGCTTGGCCCTCGGACACCTTTTTATTCTCCCGACTCTACCTCGGCTTCCAATCAAATTGTCTTTCCATCCTTGTGCTGATAAAGGCATCTCCCATCTCTTTTCAGGTCTCAACTCGTTTGGAAGGTACCAAGCTATCCCACACTTCATTTTATGGTTTCCTCTCAAAGCTCTGCCCCAAAGTCTCAATGGTCACCTTGCATCGTAAGTGAATGAGAGTATAGTTTCTTCATCAGCTCCAACTGGCTGATGTAATCTGCTCTGATGTCAGATTACTATGTGTGAATACTTTTTCAGTTATAACATCATTTCCACCATATTCCCTGTGTTGTCATAGGTTTCAGCTTGCTCACACTCACCAGCAGCAGTATTACTGGAACCAACTATAATTGGCACTCTAGATCTAATTGTTACATTTTTAATGTGCGCATTTATACCTCACAATTCAACAAACTACAAATCAGGGCCTGATTGGTTCTTTTTATTGAATGTCTAGATTTAAGGAAGTGATAGAGAAAAAAATAGATGCCGATTAAACTTTAAAGTATGTCTTAAGTATTTTTTTTTTTTAAGAACCAGTCACAGTCCTGCCTTACCTAAATCCAATTTACACATGACTCAAGACATCACTTGTGATGTCATTGCTCCTCTTCAAAAATGCCCAACTACACTAAGCACACTTCTGCAACTCTCTCCATTGCTTTATGGATAATCTTCAACTCCAATACTTCAGAGACTGTAGGATGCCATAACTGGACTGACAAAGTCTAATCTATGATGTGCATAATAACTCAATATCTTTGGGGATGTAACATTATTTTCCCTAATTAAAGTCTTAAAATCCTAATCAAGTTTTAATATATGCATAGCCAAACTACAAATACACACACATATATGTACATATATATACACACACAATATGCACATTTATATATATGTGAATATGTACTATATGTATTATAAAATATACACACATATACATATATGTATATTTATTTATTTAGCCTTGGAATCTGAATATACATAGAGTTGAAGCTGAATAGTTTAGATTTATAGTTCTATATGTGTGTATAAATATATAAACAAGTATATAGAAGTATATAAATACATATACATACTATATATCAAAGCTTCTTAAACTGTGGGTTGCAACCCTATATGGAATCATATAACTGAATGTGGGAGGTTGTGAAATTATGATTTAATATTAGTAAATACTTGATTTGTGTATCTATTTTATATACCTATATACCCAGGATCATATAAAAATTTCTCAAGCAAAAAGAGGTCACAATTAGAAAAAGTTTAAGATGCAGTGCTATATATTTACATATACATATTTATGTCTATCTACATATATAGGTAATGTAAATGGAGTGAAAGTAAAAGCTTTTAACTGCACAGAGTAATCAGCAATATCATAGTAGAAAAAAACCTTGGTTTGGAGTCAGATTCCCTGGATTCATACCCTAGGTCAGGCCCTCAATATCTTTATGACTTGAGAAAAGTCATTTTGACCTTCCTGGAGATCAAATGAGACTCTTGTACTAGAGTACCTAGGTTGTACCTTCTAGCTCCAGCTCTGTGGTCCTAGAGTGAGGGGGATTGACTAAATCACATCTAAAGTTCCTTCCATCTCAGTCTGTGCTCCTGTGATCCCACTCCTCTTACCCAATGCCATCATCCTATTATAACACCCCCCCTGCTGATTATTGCTTTTGTTGCTGTCTTTGTTGGATCAGTTCATCACATCTGAGTGAGTCTTCATGACCCCTCTCCCCCATTTGGGATTTTCTTGGCAAAGATCCTGGGGTGAGTTTGCCTTTTCCGTATCTGACTCATTTTTTCCAGTGAGGAAACTAAGGCAAACAGGACTAAGTGACTTACCCAGAGTCACATAGCTTATAAGTACCTGGGATCAAATTTGAACTCAGGTAGGGCCAACCCAAGCACTAGATCCATTGAGCCACCTGGCTGCCTACCTCCTACTGATAATATCATGCTATTGACCTACCCCATTGGCCTACCTTGGTTTAAAATTCCCAACAACAGAGTCATAAATAGGTCAGATTTTTTGTTTTTTAAAGCAGGGACATTATCTTCAGAAATCCAAAGCTAAAATGTCCATGTCCACCTTTGGGTTGAGCATTCATTGTTTGGGTGTTTCTTGACAAATATCCACCACGTCGAAACATGGTTTTTAAAGGTTTTTAAAGAAAAAAAAACAGATAAAATATTCATGTTATCTTGGCATTGTCTTCTCAAACTCCACTGATAGTGTTGTGAGTTTAGTTGGGTCATAAGGGAAGAAACATAAGAAAGCAAAGCTTCATTTGGAGAAAGCATGACAATAACAGGTCCCAACAAGTCATCCAGGGACCAACATGTGAGTAGCAAGACAAGAAGGGATAGACAGACTCAAAGCAACAGGACACCTGAGGGGCAGGAGAATGACCTGAAAGACTAAGCCAAAATGAAAAGGGTCTGAAGGACACATGGAAGAAAAAATTTGCCTGCTCCACAATTTGCCTAAGGCCCACCCGGCTCGTGTGTTCCGGGTTTCAGTCCAAGTTTTTGCAAAGGATGGCAGCAAGCTGCCTCACTAATTTACTCCAGGTGCCTCTTCCTGGCAGCAACACATACATACTCCTCCTCCCATACACCCAAAGCCCAGGCCCAGATCAGTCATCCCAATTTGCTGATGGCTCTGACAGCAGGTGTTACACTAACCTTTCTCCCTCTTAAATAGAATCTATCACCAGCAAAACATGCTTTCCTGGAATGAAGAAGATACATTTAGAATGACTTTTTTTGCTTCAGGTATAAAATGAAAAATGCCTTTTCCCCCAGTTCCTTTAGAGAAAAGGCTCCTAAGTTCTTTTTAGTTCTAATTATTCTATATTTCTGTGACTCTGTTTTTCTGCTATGAATTTTCAGGGAAATAGATCAACAGAGTTTATCCCTTGCTTTGGCTATTACTGTTGATCTGAGTATTCCCAAGCAATTAAGTAATATAGGTGAAATGCAGCTGAACCCCTATGGTAACAATAGCAGGATTGTGGTTTTCATAGTAACTAGGCCTTATATTTGCAGAAGAGTTTGGAGGAAGGAGGACAACTGAATTCAGACAATTGATTGCTTATATGGGGGATGTGGGAGGGGAAGATGATTGCATGGCTGAATTTAAGTATTTGTTTCCAAAATGATTGGGGTTTTTTTTTAAACTAAATTTAGAACCTATATCAAATTGCTTGCTATCTTGGAGAGGCTCAAAGGATATCAAAAAAGAAAAGAAATTGAAACTTAAAATCTTACAAAAATGAATATTGAAAACTACATACACATACAATAAAATACAAATAAGTAAAAAATGGAAAATGGAAAAGAATTCACACATGCAACAGAAAATCACAACTAAACTAAATTTAGATATGTTTCTTTCAGTGGTTGTATATGTGGGTACATGGATGTGAGGGAAGAGGAGAAAGGCTCACAGTATATCAGAGCAGGAAGGTATATTAGAGATTCTCTCATTTAAACGTCAGTTTTAAAGGTAAGGAAATTGAGGTCTACAGATGGTAACTGATTTGCCCAAAGTGGTTTTTACATTTGTAGTGGTTTTCCCAATCTCTTGTAGCTGTTACAGCCTTCATCACACAACTAGTGAATGGTTAAGATCAGGTTGAGAGTCAAGTCTCCAGATTTCCAATTCAGAGCTCTTTCTATACCTGTTAAACACTTAACTAAAACACTTTTTTTTTTCTTGGGGTTGAGGTGGGTAGGAAGTTTTAAAGAAACCATAGGTCCATGTATTGGTCAAACTGCCATCTGAGGGGGGGGGGGAGGAGGGGAAAAATTAGAACAAAAGGTTTGGCAATTGTCAATGTTGTAAAATTACCCATGCATATATCTGGTAAATAAAAACTATTAAAATATTTTTTAAAAATAAGATAAAGAAGCCATAGGTTCTCTGGGTAAGAAAATTCCCATCACTAATGCAGGTTGGCAACTCTTCAGCAAATTATGGCCTTAGGAATTCCGGGAAGTATTTAGAAGTTCAATGACTTGCCCAGAATCACACAAGTTGTGACAGAGAGAGATCTAGACCTCAAGTCTTTCTGATTCCCATGCTAATACCCTATTAATATATCCCACTATGTCTCAAAACAAGTATAGGTTAAAGAGAAAAACTGGTACTTTTTTTCCCTAGTGAATCCTAAAATTAGGAAATCTTCTAAATAACTAAAGTTCCAGGTAGACAACCACTCCAAAGTCCAGAAGTGTCTAATTTAAAGCCAGATAAGACTCATAAATTGTTCTTATAAGCCCTGAGGCGCTTATACCCTGACTCCCACTCTTAAAGGTGAACCAGGTTCCCAGAAGCAAGACATTCCCCCCTAAGGATTTCAGGGCTATCCTTGAGGACTTGGGGATAAATTTGCTGATTCCATTTCCTTCAAGCCCTCATTTTGGTTTGTTTTCCCAATGTTAATTGTCCACTGCACTTAGTATGTTCCTTATATCACTGACATCAACACAATATCATTTAACCAATTAATATCAAATAAATTTTCTGAAGGGATAAAGGGGAAAAAATGTATAAAACACTCTCCCCTATCAGGGATACAATCTCCCTTCTGCAGCTTTAGTCTCTGCAGAGAGAACTCAAACTTACAAGCATTCACCCCTCCAAGTTCACTTCCAAATTTGGGGTAATCTAATGGCTATAATAGCTCTAGAAAATGGTATTGTGGCTTTTGGGTCTAATAAGTTCCTGGGCAGAGTCCAGAAGGTTGTTCTTGAGGGCCAGGAAGGACCCTGCTGCTACATCCTTTAGGTCATTCCTCAGGTCTTGCTGACACTTTTCCTGGACCTCTGATCCTCCAACCTGTCAATTCATGATCATAGCTCTGTTCATTCTGTCTTCAGTACTCTTTCACCTAAGGGAAAAAAAATACAAAGAGGTAAGGAACAGAGGCCCGTATTCTTAGCTACATATGGATCTGGGTGGAAGAATTAAGGACCAAGGCCTTTATCTCTTCCCAGAAATTTACAGCATGTCTTCCATCTGCAGCAAGGGACTGAACAATGAACTAAGTCCTTGTTAACATGTGTAGCATGATTTGTTAATGCAATCTCCATATGGGCTTGAAAATGAGCACGTATTGTTTCTGGCCTGCCTACCATGTGAAGAAGAATAGCCTTGGGATTAGCTGCTGAAACCTACTAGCCTCAGCATGTCCTTTCTGGTAATATTGCAAGGAGGAGCAAGAACTCTAATTATTAGAAAGTTATATCTGACAGTGAACCAAAATCTGCTGTCCATCCTTTGGAGAAAGAATTTCTACTCTCCCTTTTATCTGACAGCTACAATTATGCTATTCCTGAATGAGCTCTTCTCTAGGATAGACAACCTTAATTCCCTCAAATTTTTTTTCATATGGCATGGTCTATGGGCCCTTCACAATATCAATTGTTTATCTTCAGGTGCACTTCAGTTAGTTACTGTCCCTCTTAAAGTATGGGCCACAGATAAAGACACCATGTTTCAGGTGTTGCTTCCCCCTTGTTCGTGCCCTGTAACCAGAGGTATCCCTCAGGGCTCTGTCCTAGGCTCTCTTCTCTCCTTGTATACTGATACGCTTGCTGATCTCATTAGCTTTTATGGATTTAATTCCAATTTCAAACTCTATGCTGATAATTCTCAAATTGACCTTTCCCACCCCAATCTCACATCATCAACTGCCTTTCAGATATCTCAAAGTGAATGTCCAGAAGACATCTTAAATTCAATAAGTCCAAAATAGAAATCATTATTTTTCCTTGTAAACCTTCCCCATATTCCCTCTCATAGTAAAGGGCATCCTTCCAGTCCCTCACGCTCACAAACTAGGAATCACACCAGGCTCCTCACTATCTCTCACCCCTCCTATCTAAGCTGTTGCCAATGCCTGTCCATTTCACCTTTGCCACATCTTTTGTATACACCTTCTTCTCTGATACTGTTGTCTCTGTAGAGTAGACCCTCATCACCTCATCACACCTGTACTACTATATTTGGGGGCTGGGATGGGAGAGTCTGCTTGCCTCAAGTTTCTTATCACTCCAATCTACTTTTCATCTAGCCTCTAAAATAATTTTCCTAATATAAAGCTCTAATTTCATTACCTCACTTTTCCAATAAACTTTCTATCATGTCACCCCACTTATTCCATTGGCTCCACTATTGAAGAATTTAGCTTAAAAAGGCCAAGGTCTCCCACTGTATCCAGGGCCAGTTCTGGTCGTCCTGATCTATGTCTTGCCACTAGAACCACAAGACTCTGGAGGGGAAAGTGAAGCAGATGACTTCGCCCAGCCCTCCCTCACTTAAATCCAATTCACTTGCATGCAATGGCATCATCTCCCTGATATCATGATCCTGTTCCAAACAACAATAACCTATTGTCTCCAAGAGCAAGAATAAAATGTCTGGCATTCAAAACCCTTTATAATCTAGCCCCTTTTTACCTTTTCAGTCTTCTTATATTTTCCTCCCAAACATGTATTATTATTTTAAAATTAAATTAAATTTATTTTTATTACATTTTAAATTTGAACTGAGCCTCCCACTGAAAAAAAAATTTTTTTAATTTTTTTAATATTCCAAACTTCAGATTTTCTCTATCAATTCGACCCCTCCCAACATCCACTGAGAAGATAAGCAATATGATATCAATTATACATTTGAAATCATGTAAAACATATTTCCATATTATTCATGGTCCTCCCTCAAAAAAGAAGCCCCATTCTATACTTATACAATTGACTTTTTGAATCCAAGTTTTAGAAATTGGAATAGATAGCCTCAAGAAACTCTCTGCCTTGGAAGTCTCCTAAAAAGATCTGCCTTGGAAGTCTCCAAAAAAGAAACTGGATTATAAAGCATTAAGGATCTTTGGAAAGAGGATTTGTGTTCAAGTATAAACTGGATTAAGTTACTTTTGAAATCTTCTTCCTCTGAAATTCTACTTTAATTGATAGACCTTGTGATCCTGCAGCCATAAACATTTTTTCACTCCAGTTGTTGTTTATCCTTTGTTCAGCAAGAGGATCAGTGACATCATGAGGGTGATGTCTTGACATGCTTGTGAATTGGGTTTATGTGACACAAAGCTGTGCAATCATTAGCCTGTTTCCTCCAGACTCATCAGAGTCCTGTAGCAGGACAGAAATCAAAACAACTGAGATTGGTTCCGCTCACTCTAATAAAAGGCCCTCCAAATGTAACTAACTGGGTACTAAGGTGATGGACTGTAAGTCATGTTGCCAGGGCTTACTCTACCTGGTGTAGCCTTCAAGAACCCTATACCACCCCTGAATCATTGTTGTTCTTTGTCCTTTGCCATCAAAGAAGACCAATGACCTCACAGGGCAATGTCTTGACTCCAGTGTGAATTGGATTTAAGTGAGAAGCAAAAGTGAACAAAGTTGTCAGTCTCTCTCTTCTACAGTCATTGAAGTCCAGTGTCAGGACCAAAGTCAGGATGACTGGCGATGGCCTGAGATGAAGGGGATGACACTGGCATCTTTGAAGTCTGACTGGACTTCCTAGCACCTACTTTGGCCTCTTTCCTGGCTGCTGGAACAGACTGTTTTCATCTGACCATTCCACTAGGAGAAGTCTTCACACACTTGAGGTAAACATCCCCCAACTCACCAATGGATTTGAGGCCTATGTGTTTTCCTCAACCTTGTTTAATTTGTCAGCCATAAGACAGTTTTACTAGGGTATAGCCACGAGCCTGCTACACCTTCTTGGAGCAGCCACAGGTGACAGTTGGGTGATAGGAGGATACCAAAGGTAGATGAGCAGCCCTGCAAAGGGCTTAGCAAGCCCTCACACCAGAAGTCCTCAAACACCTCATACACACCCTCTTCATCATGATGAAGTGATAGAAGAAGGTTTTCAGCAAAGAATACTTCACTTAATGTAACTCATTTAACGTTGTTCACTTTTTGGGTAGATGATCGGAATGCCTCTTTTAAAATACAATTATTATATTAAGCCTTCATCTACCAGTATCATCCTAGTGTGAGGGATAGAAAATCCTATCCAAAAATGACTACTCAGAGATCACTCATAGAAAAGCAGAATTATTTATTAGAATCTCGAGAAGCGGACCCCATCCTGGTCTGTGAGCCAGATGCACAGCAGGAGACAGCCACTCCCTCACGACTTTTATACATTTCAAACAAAGAACTTTCAAAATCCCACCCTCCACAGGTTGTGATTGGTCATATTTGGTCAGTGGAATGCAGCTGGCAATGTGATTTATAGCTTCTTCAGCCACGTATAGGTTAATCCCTATTTGGGCAAAGGAATGCAGCCTAGGCTTTCCGGTGACTGGGGCCTATAGGCCTGATTATGCGTTAGCTAGCAGTCCCTGATCAATATGTGCTTAATCTGTAAGTTCTTCACCATACCTTACTCCACACACTAGTATGATATTATGTATGAATTAGTCTAGCAGACTCACCCTTGTTGAAAATATAGTAGTCATATTGTTTCCTGAAACCAGAACAGGAAGGAAAGATGTCAAGCTGCTCAATTCAGGCATCAGAGCAGAGAGACCAAGGAATAGGGACTTATAATGTGAATAGTGTATAAAGGGAGTTGGAAGGAATAATGAAAAGAAACTGGGCAAAAATAAAAAACATCTGAAGCCTATCTTCAAACCTATCCCTGTTTTCCTTTCTGTATCTTTATTTCTCCTTTCCCAGAGTTAACCCTCCTGCCTCCATCTATCCACTATCCCCTTCCTCAGGATGCTCAGGTAAACCTCTAGCTCAGGTAAACCTCTAGACCCTTATCCCTGGTGCTTCCTATTCTCTACTGTAACCACTGAATAATGATCTCTCTCAGATCATTCAGAGAACCAAACTTAAGAGCACTTTTCACAATGTTTTTTTACAGTCTTGAAAATATATTTAATATAATTATGAATTTCAATCAAAAAGTATCTGACATTAATGAGATACTGAATGGTGTTTTAGACAGAGAAACTAAAGAACTGATCCCCGAGGCAACCAGAGAGAAGGCACTGAGAGAGATCAGTTTAGCTCCATAGTCCCACCTTCTGGGGAGGTACTCAGTCTAAAATCCAAGTTATGTCAAACCCCTGAGACCCAGGCTCTGTAGAGGTCTGGAGCAGTCTCACCTTGTTATGCCCTGTCAGAAACCCTAGTCATATCCCTGAGGTTAAATTTTCCCCACAAAATCTACTCTTGGATCAACCCATGGTTGCTACCCTCTGCCATGGCACTCTGTCTTGTAGTGTCTTTCTCCTTCCCCCACACCACATGGTATCTTCCCTGACTCCACTATGCTTCTGAACCCCACTTCTCCTTACAGCTAACTCTTTTCGGGTGCCCAGTCCCTTTCAGCATTTAGCCTGCCAGCTAAGGGCATGCCTCACCCTCAAGGGGTGCTCCCTTTCTACTGGATAATTGAGAGTTCCACTAAGGAGCTTGTCTTTCACATGATCTCCCACTCTATTTCATATTTACCATTCCTGGTGTCTATGTATCCCTTTATTTGGTCTGTAACCTATTCTCCTAAATAAATCCACCTTTTACCAAAGAGAATGAATTCTTCGTATGACTGAACCCCGATTTTTGGTGCCTACTATCTATCATCTGGTGTAGACATCAGTTACATCATGTTGGTGATCAAAAATCATCTACATGAACTCACAGACCATTTATGTGAGATAAAAAAAACAACCTGATATTCTAAATTACAGCAGAATTGTACTATTTTTTAACAGTTCCAAGAAAAGCATAAATGGGCAAAAAGTCTCTTGATGACTTTAAGGAGTTTTAGAGGAAGCCAGAGCGTGGGTGGGTCAGAGAGCAGTCTGCTAACATATTTTAGCAAGGAAGAGGTTTTACTTAAAAAATTCCAAGTCACTCTCAGTAAAGGTAATTTTGTGTAGGATTCTAAATTATACACTTGAGTCACCCTTAAATAACTGTTCATACAAAATAAAAACTAACCAGTTACTGAACTACCATCCTCCCTCATTGACTTGACTAATCAGCCTGTCCCTCCCACCTCCACTAATAACTATTGTGCTCTAAAAACCAATTTATTTCTGGAAGACATTGTGCTAAACTTCTACTTTGCTCTTTTGTTTTGGCTATGAAAAGACACAAAGACATTGAAAAACTCTGAGAGGGAAGAAAGGAAAATAGAAAAGGAGGGAGAAAAAAAGGGGAAAAGGGGAGATGGGAAGAAGGGGAAAGAAAAGAGAGGAGAAAGGAAGGGAGGATCAGAGGGAAGGACAAAAAGGCATAGATGAAAAAACTTTAAAGTTAAATCTGCACTGGGAAGTTGATTATGAAGAGAAGAAGAAAAGAAAAGAATCTGAGATAACAATTCGTTTTCATGCTTGGCTGAGATAACAATTCATTTTTATACTTGGATAGGGAAGAGAACGAACTGGGATATGGTCCTTTGATACTAAGAGATGTGAGCTCTGAAAAATAACAGCAACAACAATGGAAAATGGGAAGTTGGTAGTATGGAAATTTTGGCAATCTCCAAAAGCTAACAAGGGAAAACTAACAAGTTTAGCTTGGGGCATAAGGAGTTTAAGATGTCCCCAGGCATATTACCCCCCTAGTGATATTTAGGGCTAAAAAGTGATTGAACTTTGTTTCTGTCTTGTTTCTCTCTGAAAGCCATACTTCCTAGCAATATAACAAGTATTTATTGGTGATAGGAATAATAACTATGACAGCTAAAAGTATTGATTGAAGTTTGGGCAAATCCAAGAAATCCCAATCTGGGCTAACCAAACTGCCTTTTAATTATACCTTGGTGATTTATTTTTATAAGGAAAGAGGACTTAAATAAAATGTCAGAATGCTTTATCTATTTTAGATTTTCGGGGAAATTATTGGCAAGTCCCTCTCAAGCTGTTCTAGGGAGGTAGTTTTTTCTGTTTTTTCCCCCCAGCTATTATGCCAAGCATTTTCACCTCCATATTTAGTACCATCTGCTCATTAATCAGGATAATAAAATCTGTTTCATTAGCATTGTATTTGATATGATTGCAAACTTGGGTTTTCTCAAGTTAGCCAAACTATGAATTATTTTAGTGGGGTCATCTGACTATCTTTAACTAAAGTCTTAAGCTTGCTTTTGTTCATTTGTAATAGACTCACAGATTGCGTGATTTTTAACACTGATAACTGAATATTTTGGAAATTAGTTACTATGAGTATTGTTTATTGCTTGTAAGTGCAACTTGTTTTTTACCTTATTTTTTAAACTTAAAAACTTATGCAGTTCACAAGCAATGACTGAGCACAATTTCCTTATTATCTTCTAAATCAGACATAGATTAATATCATGCTTGTACATCTGAGTGATCATGAGCCATCAGGAAGAAAAGACATGTGGTTCCAGACTTTCTTCAGGTCTCTAGTGGGAGACACAGATCCTGGGAAGAAGCTGGCATGTAGAAGAGTCAGCAAGTCAATCATGTCCCTATTCCCAGCTTATTATCCTAGAAACTTAGAAGAATTTCCCCTTGGGTGAGTTTGGAACTGAATTTCTTTTTCTCTTTCTCAGCTGAAATGAAGCAATCTCTTTCTCAATGGACTAGTTCATTCACTTTATTTATCATCTGTATATATTCTCATACTTTTTCTGATCTCTTTTTTGCTCTCAGCTTAGATAAATGGGTTATTTGCTATTTGCTCTATATATTCATTGTAGAAATAGCATTTGGTGGGATGGGACTCAAAACTCTGGATATATAGCTTGAATCCACTCCTTTCCCTTTTGGTGATTATAAGTTCAGTTTGGACCTAAAAATTCCCCCTAGACTAATAATACTTAAAGTAGCAGATAGTTATAATCCTTTTCCAGTTCCTACTTTCTCTGAGGAGAGCCAGGTGGCCAAACTCTGGTCCCAACCTCCTACTTACTCTTTTGGCAGGAACCAAAATCTCCCTTGGAGAACAGTGGTGGGAGGAGACTTTAGAGATACATTCTGTAAACCACATCTAGACAGACCCACAAGGACCCAATTCATAAGGGCAAAATATAACATGATCACACACCTCTACACTTTTTTCAGTGTAAAGACATTTTAATTAGATTTGTAAGACACCTTGCAAATGCTTTCTTACCAACCTTTATTAGATGTGGTCTCTCTCTGGATTCTATAAACCATAATTTAGAAACCTAAATTTTATTCTCAATTATCATCTTCTTAGCCAGCTGTTCACTTCCTAAATTAATTTTTTTCATCTATATATCCTTTGCTTCAGATGTGCAACATTGAGAAAAACATTATATCCCTATGGTCTTAAATTTCTTGCCTAATGCTTCCTATTCCTTTGCAATCTAACACTCAAATTGAGGAGAATGACCTAAATTATGGTCCTTTGATATTAAGGGGCTATAAAGGATATTTTCCTTTGAAAAATAACAGCAGCAACAACAAAAAGTGCCCCATGGCTGAATTGTCCTAATTTTTTAAAAACTGAAAGAAGTTTGATTCCTTAAACTACAGGACAATAAACTTTAAATGCTGGCAAACAGCTAGTATATGTCATTAACTGGATGATTTGTGAATGTTCACTATAAATCAGTATAGCTTTACCAAGAACAAAAACCTAGTCTCTTTCTTTTTGTTATTTGACTAGATTTCAGCAATGAATTTGAAAAACAATTTTCTTATGATAACACTATATTACAATAACATTACAGCAGTGAGTATAGTTTTTTCAAGTTTTGGAGAATTACATAAAAGTTAACTGTAATAATAATAATTATTATTTAGCTGGGTAAGTAACTAGATCTAAAAAATGGTAATTTACAGACTGATAGCAGTGTGAAAGAATATCTATAAGCAATACCATAGGACGCCAGCCATTGCCTTATTCTTTTGAACATTTTTATCAATAAGCATTATGAAGACATAAATGACATGCTTTTTTTTAAATATGGGAATGGTACAAAGTTGAAAAGGACAACTAATGTGTTGAGTAAGAAAATCAGGATCCAAGAAGACTTCAATAAACTGAAACAATTGAGCCAAATCTAGGATGATGAAATGTAATAGAAAGTTTAACAAAAAAAAACTGTACAAATACAAGATAGGGGGCATGTGACTGGGCAAGAGTTCATGTGGAAAAACCCAAGGCAAAGATAAAGAGGTCAAAGGATATGAAAAAAGAGTTTTCAAAAGAAGAACTGGAAACTATTAACAATCATAAAATTATGCTCTAATTCACTAATAAGAAGAAAAATGTAAATCAAAGCAAGTTTGAGGTTTCTCCCCATACCCAAGTTATCGTGATAGCTAATGAGAATTGTGGAAAGATGAGCACAATAATTCAGTGAAATTGTGAATTGGTTCAACCATTCTAGGAAGCAATTTGGAATTATGTGAAGAGAATGACTAAAATGTTCATACCCTGTGAGATTTTAATCTAGTCTCAGGCTTATTTTATCTAGGCTAGATTATGTGCTGCCTTCATGTACAGGCAGCCCAATAAAAAACAGTCCCAAGCTTGAAGAGAAGTTTAAATTGTCCCTTTCTTTAAAGACTACTTAGTGCTCAATGGCCATTCAATGACTCTTTGATACAGCTGCCAGTTACAGCGTGGGTGGAGGAAATTAGAAGTACAGGGACACGAACCATAAACCTCTGGTTTCAAATGTCATTTATCAAAGGATCTACATGCTCATCACAAGTTAACTTTAATCTTTGTGCCTTTCCTTTGGGACCATCCCCAATTTATCTTCTGTAGAGCTTGTTTCCTTTTTACCTAATTGTTTCCATGTTATCTCCTCTGTTATACTGTGAGCTACTGCAGAGTAGAGATGAGTTTTTGTTTTTCTCTTGTTCTCAGCACTTCAGCACAGTGCCTGTCACATGGTTGTTGTTATTCTTTTGCTCTCATGAGGACCATGACATCAGGAAGATGATGCTGTCACATGCAAGTAAATGGATTTAAGTAAGGGAGGGCCGTGCTAGGTCACCAGCATCACTTTTCCCTTTAGAGCCATCTGGGTCCAATGGCAAGATATAAATCAGGAAGATTGGAGATGGTTCTGGATGCAATGGGAGACACTGGCCTTTTTACGCTAAGGTTCTTCAACAGGTCTCAGTTTGATTGAAAAAACACTGGTTTACAAAAGTTATCTTACTGGCTGGCAAATAATTAAGTGTTCTAAAATATGTCTTCAGACAGAAAGTTCTATGGATATCAAAGAAATATAAGCCATTAATACCAGTATTAAGATGCATTGTATACATTCTCCAGGCTTACTTTGCCCTTATCATTTACAGATTTTAATAAGTTCTTCTCATACATGGCTTTTTCTAAAAATTTTCAAAACTGAGTGAAAACAAAATCAGATGAATAGCTCTGAAACCATTTAGTTTGTTTTTATCAGGAAATACTCTAAAACATGAGAGGAAAAGTCCATTTTTCAGGAAAGAAGGGAGATAGAATAAGCCATCTAGGTTGGTAAATATTTGATGATCAGGCCTTTGGAGACCCAAGTGAACTCATCTTAAATATCTGTTCCTTTGTCTCAGCCCAAGATGTTGGGGGATGATGTACAAACAGAACACTCTCTGAAGAACATACCTTGCTTCTTGGTTGGGCCTAGTGTTTGAATAGTTTTTGGTTACAAAAAAAAAAAAAAAAAAAAAAAAAAAAGTCTGTTACCATAAGATATGATCTATGGAAGCATTCTGGTTTCTGGATAATTAGTGACAAGAGAGGGCTGAAGTATGTTCCTTTTCTCAGACGTTTTGATTAAAAAGATTTTAGTCTCACTTTCCTGCTTTCATAGTATTGACCTTGAAGTTAACCAGTTCAGCTATATGCTATTGATTTCCCTTGACTCTCTTTTCCCCTTGTCCCCTTGAGGGTTTTGTAATCTAATCCAGAGTTCATCCCATCTATAGTTTTCAGTCCTCCTCATATACCGTGTTTCCCCGATAATAAGACACTGTCTTATTATTTTTTTGGGACTAAAAAACACCAGAGGGCTTATTTTCAGGGGAGGGCTTATTTTATCCTCCATCATGCCCCTTTTATCCTCCATCATGCCCATTTTAGCCTCCATCATGCCCCTTTTATCCTCCATCATGCCCATTTTAGCCTCCATCATGCCCCTTTTAGCCTCCATCATGCCCCCTGAGTGCTTATTTTATTCTCCATCGCTTACTGAACTTACCGAGTTTTTAGATGGTCCTGTCTCAGCTCTACTCCGCGGCGCTGCTCTCAGTAGCGCCAGCAAGCAAATCACCAGGGAAGAAGAGGATGACGCGCTCACTGCTGCAGCTCTGATTGGATGCAGCTCGGAGCGCGACGTGCGTTTCACCCGGGAGGGGAGGGCGGCGCTGCTTACTGAAGGTACCGCTACGCAGCATATAGCGCAGGGGATCACCATGATGACCGTTTTCATAGTAAGTTCGATAGGGCTTATTTTCGGGGGAGGGCTTATTTTAGCGGAATATTAAAGAGTATGTGGGTGTCTTATTTTCAGGATAGGTCTTATTATCGGGGAAACACGGTACTAGTGAATTAGCTAAACTAAACTTGGCTGGATAAACTAAAATTGGTAAACTAAAATTAACCGGATCTATATATTACTTATTTTATATATACACATATATATGATAGTTATATAAAACATATGTATTATATGTATACATATATATGTTTTCTTGCTCATTATACTATAAATTTATTATGAATAGGGATTGTTTCATTCTTTGTACTTACATTCCTAATATCTAGTATGGTGTCTGGTATATTGTGAACATAAATGCATACATAATGATTATTTTGTTAAAGTACTTTTTAAATATTAAAAAGCAAACAATAGCAGTAAATTACATATAACAAAAAAGAGGTTCTTTACTCCAGCTCCAGTGACTGGTCCTATATTAATATACATGTTTATGCTATGTCTACCCAATGTTTAAGATTCTCTTCACATCTCTTCTTCTCTAGCTCTCTACTGAAATCCTTTCTATTCTTTAATGCCTGGTACTATTCTTCATTATTGTGGTTTGTCCTTTGTTTCAAAGAAAACCAGTGATATCACAGGTTGATGTCTTGATTGGTGTGAGCACATTGGAAATCGTCTCTCCCACTCCAATCTTTCAAAGTTTGTTCTTTGTATATGACCTATGCACTTGTCATATGCTACTTTGTAGACTATTTTTATTTATGTCCTACTCCCCTACTGAAGCATAAGCTGCTTATAGGTAAGGCCATTTATCTTTGCATTTCTTCCAAGGACTAGCATAGTGTATGACAGCAGACACTTGATAAATATTAGTTGAATCAAAATAAATAACAAAAAATTTAAAGATAGGTCAGAGACCACTAGATGTCACTCAAGATCCCTTAAGTGTCCCCATTTTGTGTCCCACTTTATGTCCTCCTTTCTCTCCATTTTTGTATCAGAGTTATTTCCATCCCTACTTCTCACTCCCTTCAACAACACGTCGTCCATGACATATTCGTTAAGAGGCCTCTCAGCTATAGTACTACCATCTATAAGAAAACTAAAACTGTTTCCCAGAACAAGATTCAAAACCCATATAACAATACTTAGGAGTGGGGAAAAAATTTAGAGTAATTAGTATATAATATGAATAGCTAATGTATATGTTCATATATATGCACATACACATATATTACATATGTATGTATATTTACAAATGAAATATCTAAAGCCTAGTTTTAGGTATAACAAAGACAGTTAAAGTGAATAGAAATTTTAAAACACTATCTGTGACCCACTATTTTCAATCCTCAAAAATCCCAAATTTTTCCATTACCTCATCCAGAACATTGAATATACACATCTTTCCTGTCTTTGTTCTGCTAAAAACAAATAGATTATTTTTAGATTATCCTGTAGGTATCTCTCAGTATATACAACATTATCTTTCCCCACAAAAACCACTCCTCTTCTGAACTTTCCTATCTGTCAAAGGCACTACTATCCTTCTATTCACTCAGGTTTGACAATTCAATATCATCATTTATTTCTTACTTACTCATTCCATATATCCAAACTATTGTCACATCTTATGATTTCCATTTCTATTTTATTTATTATCATTTCATCTCTCTTCTCTACTTACATCGTGGCAACCTCTCATCACTCCTTACCTGCACAATTATACTTGCTCTCCCTATCTCAAGTCTTGCTCAACTACAACCAACCCTCCATATGGCTGTCAAATGATTTATGTAAAGTGTAAGACTGATTATGTCATTCTCCTATTTAATGAACCTCAGAGATTCCCTGTCATCAAAAGGACTGACTATAGACTCCTGTGTTTTGGCATTTAAAATTCTATACAACCTTGTTTTAATCTACCATTTCTGTCTTATATATTATTCTCTACAACAGAGGGGTCAAACATCTAAAACATAAAAATACAATTGAGGAATATATTTTTAAATAAACAAAAAATACAACAGAACATCAAAATGTTAATATATGATTTTCTAAGACAATAGGCAGTTCCTACCACTATTCTATAGTATAGTCAAATTTAATTTCTCTGTTCCTCAAAAATGAAATTCCATCATTATATTTTTGCACTGGCTGTTCTCTATGCCTGAAATACGTCTTACTTAAGAGCCTCAATTGTGACCTACACAACCCTTCCCTGATCTCTCCAGCTACTAATGTATTCTCCCCAAACTATATATATACTTTGAATATAATTATATTTGTATACATTGGTTCTGTCCTCACCCTTTCTCACTTTCACCATAGAATAGAACCTTTGAGGTCAAAGACTATTCTTTTTTTGTATCTCCAGAATGTAGCACAATGTCCTTGTATATTATGTGTCTGTAGACTGAGTGACTGTGGTCTCTGGCACTGGAAGCTCCCAGTGAGGAAACATCCAGTACAAAAGCAGATCCATCACTGTCTTACTGTTCTTAGAAATTTGCCTGGGGGAAATCAAAGGTTAAAAGGCATGTTGAGGGTCAGAAAGTCAGTAAATCTTCCTGAATCTGAGGTGACCTCTCTTACTTCTTCTACTCTATCCTTGCCTGCATCTCTCTGTCTCTGTCTCCCTCCCTCCCTCCTTCCCTTCCCCCCTCCTTTTTCTATGTGTGTATATATATGTACATACATATGTATATATGAGAGCTGTAAACATAATTTGTATATGTAACAGAATATACATAAGAATTCTGATCAATGAAATTTATCAACTAACCATGATTTCAGAAAACCAATAATAAAGCACGTTTCTTCTTTGGAAATTCATTTATGGCTTATTCTATTTCTTCTCCTGAAATCAGGTTATTTGAATTCTCTATTTCTTGTTCTGCTGATTTGGGTATTTTTGTATTTTTAGGCAAGTTTCTTGATTTCACTTGTAAGTTTTATTGGCACAGGGTAGTCAAAATAATTTCTAATAATACCCTCTATTTCTTCTTCATATATTGTGAATTCTCCTTTTTTATTTTTTATACCAGTAATTTGGTCTTCTTTTTAATCTTATTTCTGATTAGAATCAGATTGATTTTGGTTTAAAGCCTAGTCCTTAAGAAAGAAATCTAGGCAGCAAATCCCAAGATATTTTGGGAAGATTCAAAGGTGCAAAAGAGGAAAAATATGCTTTTAAGAGCCTCTGTAAGTAAGAGAATGATACCGTATATGGGCAGAGGGAGGGAAGGAAGGAACCCTTTTTCACTTAAATCCAATTCATTTGTATGTCAAAGCATATGTCATGATCCTCTTTAGGACAAGCAACAATCTCTGAGTAAATCTGGTCCACAAACTGGAATCAGTTGAAAGGTTCTTTCTCTCTTTCTTTTCTCCTTGCTTCACTCCCTCTTCCCTCCTTCTCTTCTTTCTTTCCTTCCTCCCTTCCTTTCTTCATCTCTCCCTTCATCCTTTTCTTTCTTCTTCATCCCTTTCTTCATGCTTCCCTCCATCCTTCCCTCCCTTTTTTCCTTCCTCCCTCTCTTTCTCTCTCCCTTCTTTTCTTCCTCCTTTCCTCCTTTCCTTTTTTCCTTTCCTTCCTATCTCTCTCCTTTTCTGCTTCTTTCCCTCCTTCCCTCCCTCTGTCCATATAGGATGACTCATAAGAAACAGAAATGAACCATAATTTCTATAGTATGTGTCATCCAATATTTCAGGGGAGCTTATGGATATTCATCTACTTAAAGGAAGTTTGCTACATAGAAATCAAGGTTGCAATTATAAAAAGGTATGTAAATTATTCCTTCATAGGTACTTTGACTTATTTAGAACAGTATTATTCATCATAAATAACTTGCAAAGAATTCTAAAAAGATGGAAGACTTATTCCCTTAGTATTCCTAATTTTTTTGTTTGTTTTTTTTACAAAATCACAAGATCATAAATTCAGGGCTGGAATGGCTTCAGGTATTATCTGGTCTAACCCTTATTTTATGGATGTTAAAACAACAATCAAGAATACAAGTAGGCTAGAGAGTGAGGATATGCAACTCTATCATAAAAGAAAAAATGCAGCATTTGATGTCAAAGATTGTTCAGCTGTATCCTAGTCTTCATGACTTTTGGGGCTTAAGGGGGACTCAAAAATGTTGTGGCTCTAGATCAGTGTCTCAGAAGAATTTGCAGGCTCAGACCCCTCTCCAAGTGGAGATGCTAATTAAAGCAGATTAAATTCTAAAAGAAGTTAACAAATAGCCAGAAGCAAAAAGGAAAATTTATAGGGCAAAATTACAGAAACCAGGTGCTTCCTCTCACTGATAAGCTAATTTTATGGCTTGGAGGTGGAATTGAGGAGTGGCCTGGTTCTGATTTTGTGAGCAGTTGCAGGTTCCCTGGACCTGGGCTGCTGGGGGGGAGGGAGGGTGGAGCAGTGCTGAGAAAGAAAGGAGAGGAACCTTCCAGAGATGTGTTTTTGGTCCACTAGGTCAAGTGGTGGGCATCCAATTTTGGTTTGTACTCGAATTAATTTTAAGTAGTCTCAGAACCCATCATCACTGACCAACAGGCTATTATCTGACAGCTAGCAATATTTGTGACTTTAGCATCCTGATCATATAGAGTAAACTGGGGCAGGATAATTTAAGGAAAGAAATACATCATTTCTAACTACATCACTTCCAAGACTAGGGGACCTTGGGGTTATTGCTACATCCTTCCTAAAAAACTGTACCACATTAATGACCCCATTATTTGGGTTGTTTATTGTTTGTTTTGACAAGGATATTGGAGTAGTTTACTATATCTTTCCCTTGTTCATTTTACAGCCGAGGAAACTGAGGCAAACAGAATTAAGTGACTTGTTCAGAGTCATACAGCTAATGGTCTGAAGTCACATTTGAACTCAGAAGTTGAGCCTTCCTGACTCAAGGCTTGGCACTCTATCCACTGTACCACCTAGTTGCCCATTGGATCTTGCCCTTGAATCACCTAATTACCTCTAATATGAGACTCATCTTCTTCATCCAAGGGAACAGACTAGCATTTGTTAGATTTGTGGTCAAATGTTGCAATCCATTCAAGTCTGCCCCTTCTATGAATTTTTTGTCCATATCGTACTTATTTAAGGTCCAACTCTATTCCTAGCACTTAACCACATCCTTAACCACAGTGACTTCCCCTTCCTATGGTTTTCTGTGGGTTTTAGTCTGTTTCTTATAAGTAAATCTTAACTCCTCAGCTTAATTATAAACTTCTTGAGGACAGGCCGGGTCTTTGTTTTATATCTTCCAGAGAACATCCTAGGACTGCTCAAGTTATAGTTACTTAATAAACCATATTTTAAAGTGCATATGTTTCGCATGACTTCAAATGTATAATGGGTGGACAGAGGATTTGGAACTAAGTTTTTTTTTTAAAGAATGTTAAAAAAATAAAATAAAATACTTTTTAAACTAAAAAAAAATAAAGTGCATAGTAGCTTGGTTTTATGAATAGACTGCTAGTCAAAGAAGTTAAGACTTGTATTTTGATTCTAACTCTACTACTTATTAATTGTGCAAACCTCTGAGAGACAGTCTAAGGCAACTCTGTAAAAGGCTCTAAATTAGTCTGAGTTGATGGAGGGAGTACCTATTCTAACAACTTAGGTTTTCGACTACTTAGGTAATAAATAATAAATATTTATTTATTGAAATTAAGAAAAAAAAGGAAGAGGAAGAGGATAGTAATATATGAGATGGGGAAATAAGGGTAAATGAGAAGAAATAGGGAATCAAAGAGAGAGAGAAAAAGACAAAAGATGTGAAAGGGGAAAGAAATTACCATTAGAGCAGGAAATCAAAGAGAAGGGAATAAGACAATAGGAAAGAGTATAAGAGGAAAAGAGGGATAGAAGAAAAAGAGGAAAAAGTGATAGGAAAGTAAGGATCTAAAAAGGGAAAGTAAGAAAAGGGAAAAGGTCATAGAGGTGAATAAAATGAAAATTTGCAAA
Organism: Sminthopsis crassicaudata; assembly: GCF_048593235.1. NCBI lineage: Eukaryota > Metazoa > Chordata > Mammalia > Dasyuromorphia > Dasyuridae > Sminthopsis > Sminthopsis crassicaudata. Next base: position 364,756,835 of record NC_133619.1, on the reverse strand, counting down.
AACACTACTAAACTTAAAGCATGAAGACTAAGAAACTTACCAATTCAAACTGAGCAAGATGTATCAGTGCTATCTAAATGACAATAGCTGTCCCTTTTTGTGTCCAATAACTTATAATTAAGGGAGACATAGAGAGGAGTAAAAACTGGGAATCCTTGAGTCTTTATCCCTCTGGATATTACTTTACAGAGCAGTTGAATGGAAAGTGATTTGTCAACTTTAAATGTGAGTTATGGAGATAATTATTCATATAGGGATTCAGAAATAGTGGAGGCTCCTTGCCTTCCTCATAAATCTCTGGGATTTACCAATTGGCACCTATTTAGTTCCATCTCTAAGAAAAAAGCCTTTGCTAGGAAAATTCTGTGAATAATTAATATTAGAGTCTCCAGGAAAGGCTATTTTTTGGAGGGCAAATGTCCTCAAATAAATGGCCCAAATAACTGCATATTGCAGTTGCTTAGTGAATCTCTTTTCCTGTGTGGTTAGAAGTATCACATGCAGGGAAAAGGAGAATATAATAAAGCAACACTACCTGCTGCAGAGTTCACAAAGGGTAATGGGTCCAGATCCTTCTGATATTTGAATTGAGCAGTATAAGGCTATGCCAGCCAGTACAGCAGATAGAGCCCTCTTACTTGGACTCCAAAATGGCAGCTAGGTGATATAGTGGGCAGAGCACACTGGAGTCAGAGAGATCTGAGTTCAAATCTGACTTCAGATACTTGCTAGCTGTGTGACCCTGGGCAAATCATTTAATTCTGTTTACCTCTGTTTCCTCATCTGTAAAATGAATTGGAGAAGAAAATGGCAAACCACTCCAGTATCCTTGCCAAGAAAACTCCAAATCGGGTCACAGAGTCAGATAGGATTGAAATGACTTAACAGCAACCTGGACTCCAAATCTACCTCTGTTGTCACTACTTAAATCTTGGCAAATTGCTTAACTTCTTTAGATCTCAGTTTGCTCTTTTGTAAAGTAAGCAATTTGTACTAAATGATTCTAAGATGCCTTCCAATGACTCTTTATTCACTTCAAAATACACTACATTTCTAGCAGACTATCAGATTACATGGGGAATACAAAATGAGTGAAAGATACAGTACCTACTCAATAGGTTATAGGGAAACAAGATTAGTTTACCTGAAATCTTTAGAGGCACAAATCAACTTCTAGTACCAATGCAGGTTAGCGATTTTCTAGGACTTACTAGAAGGCAGAATTGCCTTCTGCATGCAAACATTACACGATTAACTCTGAGCCACACAGTTAATGAGTGTCAGAAGCTTCATTTGAACCCCTAAATTTTAAAAATAGATCTACATTAGAGGATACTTTAAAAACTGATTTTAATTAGACTGATGATTTCATCAGCTTAGGGAGCTTCTTGGGAAAAAATGTCCCTAATAAAGAAGGTCAGCATCTCCTTTGCTTTTTAGAGTCTTAGTTACCTGGGACACTGAAAGGTTAAATGATCTGCCTTGGGTCACACAGACAGAAATGTTTGAAGTAGGACTTGAGTCAAAGTCTTCCCAATTTCCTGATTTATTAGAGGTTAATACAAGGCAGTAAATGTTAAGAACTAAATGAGTGGTATTGACAGTAAGTGCTATTCATTCTCAAAGATGAGATCACTGTGGTCTTAGAAAGCTTCATAGAGGAAGTGAGACTTGAGTTGAGTCTTGAAAGCCTAATAGATTTGGATGGAGGATTTTGATGGTCTCAAGGGAGACCATACAGATAAAGACATAGAGGAGAGAATTAGTTTGCTGTTGATTAAAATAAATTTAATTAGAGAGATAGTGAGGAGACCACCATCCTCACTATCCTTTTGGTGGAGCTATTAGGAAATAAGTTTAGAAAAGGAGGACAAAACAAAATCATGGAAGATCTTGTTGAATTTTGGTTCTTGCCTAGTAGGGAATGGTAAGTTAGCCACTGAAGGTCTTTCAGCAGAAAGTGACATAAAAAAGTAGTGTTTTAGAAAGATTAATTGAAGGGGAAGAATATCAGGAGGAACTTAATGAATCTATTTATTAAGTACATATATATATATATATATATATATATATATATATATATATATATATATATATATATATATATATATATATAGTATTAAGTACTTATACTATATATACTATATGCCTAGCACCAGATTATATAAACAAAATTCAAAACCAGTTCATAACTTCAAGATACTTATATTCTCTTCAGAACATACAAGATAAGGAGGAAAGAAATGAAGTTCATCTTTTACCTTTTGGGATCATAGTAGAGTGTACTAGATTTGGAATCAAAGTGAAGTGGTACGAAAGGTACCATAAGTGGTAAACAGAAATATATTTGGGACAGCATAATTATAAAAGAATATTATATAAAAATAGTATAATAGAGATTATAGTTCATAGGGTTACAATTCAATCTACCTGAAGAAACCAAGTCAGACAGATATCACAAGTTACAAAGGTTTGCTATTTGTTTACATGAAAATAGCTTCAAAGGCTCTAGCAGATAGAACATAAAAGTCATAAATGATTGAGCAATTGGTTTGAGAAAACAATCTTTTATAATCTCAGGAGAGCAGAGGTAGGATGTTAGAAGTAAAGGGAGGAACCAGGGAGGAGTTGGGGAGATAAAGTGGGATAAAGGAGTCAATCTGCCTGACTAGGTCCCAGACCTGATATGCCAATCAAGATCTCCAAGATTGCTGTGACTGTCATTAAAGATGCTAACTAGACTAGTTTTTGAGGTTGGAGCTCTAGACAATGGAAAACCAAATGGACCAATTTAAGAGTGTAAAGGCTAATTAAGGGTTTAGATCTCTCCTTATTCCATACAAACAGGACAGTCTGAGCATAACCAAATTCCCAGGATGGGCATTTTAGCTATTTCTAAGAATAAACTGGTCTAGCCCACAAATTATTCCAGAGTTTCCATCAAAATGACCTGAGTTTGAATTCTGACTCTACTATTTTTGTGACCCTTGAGCAAGCCAACTACAACTACAACAATAGCAAATCAAGCTATCAGAAGCAGCAAGCTACCCTGACAGAGAGACACCAAGTAACATTAAATACCAGGTATCCAAGCCACAACCACCATCTTGACCACTATTTCCCTTCAAATTCTCAGAGGAAATAGTTTGGACCTTGAACTCTAAAACTTTGGGAATAGCGATGTTTGCAGCACAAAGACAACTGTCATCATCCTGGGGAAGCAATCTCTATGGAGACGAAACCCTGCAATCACTCCTGCAGGTACTGCAATCATAGCTACTGAAGTCTGACAAAAGAAAATTTTTACCACCAGTGTCATTAGCACTGTCAAATAGTTCAACCAGAGGAATTACTATCTACTTTATTGTCTCCCTATTTAGAATGTGAGTTCCCAGAGATCAGGGACTGACTATTCTCTTTGCTTAGCACATAGTAGGAATTAACAAATGCTTCATTCATCCATTCTTGTAACTCGCTGGGCCTTCCTTTTCTCATCCATAAAATCAAGAGGTTGAACCAGATGCTTTCTAAAATCTCTTCCAGCTCCAAGCCTATGACTTATGCTCCCTTTTTTTATTTTCATATATACATAACTATATCCATGCTGAATCACTTTGTGTGTACATCCAGAGAGTGTGGGGTATCTCCCTTGCTTTGACATAAGTTTAAAAGGCAGAACAACCTCTAAAAGGGACTAGACTTGTACAGAGGCGGCTCAGACTATTTCTTACCTGCTGACATTTAAGTGGTTTGTAAAAGATCACTCTCTCACTCAAAATATCTCCCCAATTCTGCCAGAAATGGGACTAATTACTCTTTTAAAATGCAAATATCTCCTAGAGGATTAATGGCTGTGAGTCATTAGCCATAACTTAGTTTATTCAGATTGCTTTCCTTCTTACTTTTAGTTGAGGTCTGACAAGCTGAGTGAATGGAATGGAAATTTTTGACAGGTTAGGGGTTAGATTGGAGTCTTTTCAGTTCATTGGATGGGAGTGGGGTGGGGAGAGGTAAGGCCTCAGTGAGCTGGCGAATAGTGTGGGACAGATTTGAACAGCCAAAGCCCGTGTGAGGGTAAATTAGAGATAATCAGTAAAGGGAAGACAATAGCATTCAAAAGGAATAGTCCCATTTCAGGCAGAATAGGGGAGAAGATATTTTGAGTGAGAGAGTGATCTTTTATAAATCACTTAAATGTCAGCAGGTTAAGAAATAGTCTGAGCCGCCTCTGTACAAGGCTAGCCCCTTTTAGAGGTTGTTCTGGCTTATGTCAAAGCAAGGGAGATACCCCATACTTTCTGGATGTACACACAAGTGTTGTTGTCTATCAACACTTGCTCTTCCACTTTACTCTCTTCCCCTACCCATCTTTTCAGTGACAGTCTTTCCTGCTGTTCCCAAGAATTTCAGGTCCGGATTGAGCATTTTCATCTATCTGGAATACTTTTCCCTCCTCATCTCAACTATCTAGCTTCCCTAGCATCCTCCAAGTCTCATCTTCACTGAGAAAACTTTTCCTATTCCTTTTGAATACTATTGTCTTCCCTTTACTGATTATCTCTAATTTACCCAGTCTATAACTTGCTTGTACATAGTTTTCTCCATTGCTTGTAAGATATTTTCTCATTGAATTGTGAATTCCCTAAGAACCAGACTGTCTAGTCTTTCTTGGAATCCCCAAATGCTTAGAAAAGCCCTTGTTAAATAGCAGGTACTTGATGAATGTTTATTGACTGATTGACTTCATTAATGTAAGTATATCTTCCACTGACACAGCTTAAAGCTCTTTTGTGTTTTACTAGACTCTCTTGTGCTACTAGGGCTGAAAAAAATCATTTGCTAATCAAACTTATAATGGCAAGTCTTTTTAAATTTATCTAGCTATATCTTCAGACAATTGGCTGGTAAAGTTATATATTAAATATATATATATATATATATATATATATATATATATATATATATATATATATATACACACATATATATATATATATATATATATATATATAAACAGTTATCAATATGATTTTCCTGTTGATGCTTTTTTTGATTTTGTTTTTAAGTTGACTGATGAGTTTTATGAATGTAGGGAATACTTGGGTGTGGAAACTTTGCTCTTTTGATGCAGTTTGGCAATTTTCTTCCACTTATACTCTTAGTGAATTACTGGTCTTGCTTTTGGTTATCTGAAGACAGAGTAGAATCTTGCCCTTTTTGACTCTGGGGTGATAACAGCAAGTTTCAGTGTGCTACATTTGCATAAATATCACAGCTGCTGGTAATTCAGGAGGATGGATGAAGTTCAGCATAACAGATTACTTGTCAGTTATAGAGAAAGCAGGTTGGTGGAGAGGCAGTGTCTGAATTTGGGAATCAGGGTACCTGAGATGGAATTACTAGGCTGTGTAATGTTCTTTTTCTCTAATATATAATCGGTCTCTGGGAGCAGATCCCTTGGGGAACTTCTGGAGGCAGCTTTAGTTTCAGTTCAGTTTCAATAGTCCCAAATGCAGCCAGAAGTTAAAGTCCAAATCCTTTATTGTCTCTTCCAAAGTCTTATCTCCTTCACTTGGGGCTCAGCTAGTTTTTGGAGGCCTTCGTCTCTCCTTGGTTCCCGAGAGCTCTTGCTGCTAGTCCTTTGTTTCTGCCAGCTTCAGACTCTGTCTTCCCAATATCTCCAGCCAGCACAAAGGTGGAAGTGGGAATGAATCTGACTTCTAGTGGGCTTGTGGGTGACTGTGGACTTGTGAATCTCCTGGAAGTCCATGAGTGGTCTTCTCCTTTAGACATGTGAATTTCCCCACTGAATCCTGGCTCTGAATCTCCTGAAGTCCTCCCGAAGTTCCCTTCAGTTCTCTGAAGTCCTCCCTAAGTCCCCTGAAGTTCTCTGAAGTCCTCCCGAAGTTCTGACAGCTTCTTCCTTATATACCCCACACTGAGTATACATCAATCATTATATCACTAGGAAACCATTATATGTTGTAGGATTAAATCAGTGCTAGATTAGATTTAACCACGGTCTCTGTTCATTCCAGTGACTTAGCACCTTGTAAGAATCCTAACATGGCTATATAGCTTTGCGAACTTTGGTAAGAAGCGTGCTTTTTTCAGGGGCTTGGTTTCCCTAAGGAACTACGATCTGCACCCAGATCTTGGTGTTCCTCCATTTGCGTTGAATGTAAATAGCAATCTTTTCTGCTTGGGCCAGAAACCCTGAGGATCTTCCTCTCCAAGATTTATTTATTTCGATTTTTTTTTTTTTACTGGAGGAAAGAGATTCTTCACTTCAATTGCTAACTAGCCTTAATCAGTCTACCCGAGACCTGTGGAAGACCTTAGCTTACAAAGGCTAAGGTTTCCTACTGCCTCCAGGGCCGCCATCTACGGCTGACCCCTGGACGCAGAGAGGTCTGGAGGGAAAGCTTGGCCGGTGACCTCACATAGCCTCCTTCTTAAATCCCATTCACATGCATTTCATGGAGTCACCTCCCCCGTCCTAACTCTCCCTTAGAAAAAAAGGACAAACAATAACAATGCACATATTGGCTAAATTCCACACTTGTAATGAAAACACCGAATTCATCCGCTATAAAAATGAATTATGTATTGTTTTCCACTCTGGCTTGTCTGTTTTATCCCAGATTTAGGGTCGTACGCTCCGATGGGCAGCGACGTCGGCACTCGGAATAGCGCGCCCTGCGGCTGCAGCGAACCTAACCTCAGTCTGCCCTGCAACCTCTTCTCTCTTTGGCTGTGGCCAAGCGGAGGTGGAACATCCGTCCAATCACCTCAAAGCTCAAAGCGCGAGGGGCGGAGTTACACATTTCCCATTTTTCGCTCCACCCCCTCCTCTCGCACCTGCGCGTCCCCACATTCTCCCTCTTCTGCCGCAACCTTCCCCCCTTCCCCAAACCAAGACCGAGCTGGGCTAAGGGCTTCCTACTCTCGCGAGATTCTTCCACTTCTCTTCTCCCCCCACCTCCCGCCCCGGCTCGGTGTTCCCTGTGCTCCTTCCCCTTCCCCCTGCCCTCTCCTCTCGGCTGAGCGGGCGGCGCTTGCGCAGCCGCCATGTTCGGTTGCTATGCTGCGGCCCCGGGAGACGGGGAGAGCTTGAGGGAGGAGGAGGAGGAGGAGGAGGAGGAGGAGGAAGAGGAAAGGGGGGGCGGTGACTGAGCCTCCTCTGGCGCTCTCTCTCACGCTCCTACGCTGACACCCGCCCGCTTCCCTGCGTCCTCTTTCCCACCCAGACTCTTGGGTCTTCGAGGCTGAATTGAGGGGGGAGTGTCTCGGGAGAGAGGGTTAGGATATATTTTTGCTAGGGGGCACGGTGGGGTTGCGAATTCCACACCCCCACCTTATCACCTGGGTTCCCCCCCCCCCAGTTCTGCTCATCGGTGGTCTCATCTTTTTTTTTTTTTTTTTGAGGAGGAGGGTGCTACGAATTATTTTTTTTGGGGGGGGGAGGGAGAGTGGTAAAAGGTTTTTGCTTCCTTTCCTCTCCCTCCCTCCCTATCTCTTCTCTCTCCCCCTTCCCCTCCCCCTCTCCTCCTTCACCCGGTTCGGCTGCTGCAAGCCCCGCAGTATGAGGTGGTGCTGGCTGCTGAGGCCAATGGGCTGGTGGCCTCTCCTGCTGTCTGGGGGTCACTGAGAGCCAGCGTTTGGGGGGGGGAGTCGGACGATTTTTTAATTTTTCCCTCCCTCCATCCGAAAGGACGCGGCTGATATATGAAGGTAAGAGGCTTCTTCTCCTCCACCTTTTCCCATCCCACACTACGTGTGGGTTTCTAAAGGAGGTACTTACTCCAGGCAAGAAAGGATTGTGGAATTGTGGAAATGGTGTGGGTAATGAGGAAGGCCAAAAAAAAAAGGCACTTTTTTTTTTCCCACCCCATACTTCCTCAGGCCTTTTCACTCCTTTCTCAAGTGAAAACAGTTTTTTGGAATCTCTGCTTTCGACTGCTCCAAGAAGAAAGGTAGTAGGGCGGATGCGACGGTCTTCCAGACCTAAAATAGGGGTAACACATTTCAGAATTATCCGTTATTGATGAGGATTCTATTGATTGACTTATGAGTTGATTGCATTGATGCAAAGGTAGAATGTGGCCACAATCAATTTAGTTTTTAAGCTTCGTATACTTCTATTTGTTTAACGACTTTCATTAAGCATTGATGCTATTTGTTTTTAGGCTTCACATACTTGTTTAGTGAATTGTATGAAGCATCGATGCACGAGTAGAACGTGGTTAACGTTTGTTTTTTCTAGCGTCATATACTTCTAGTGTATATTCATGGTTAAGAAAGTGCTTCCCCCCCAAAAAAAGTTTAGGAGAAGCTAAAAAAATGTGCCTGAGCATTTCCTCAAGTCTTCATAAGTTGAAGACTTCCAGTTACGTATGTGCATATAGGATGGTGTCTGAGATATCCAATAGCACACACACAAAATGTTTTGTGGGATTTTAAAAGAACTTGTTCTGAGAGAACCTAAGTATGTTTTAATATTTCAGCTGATCTAATCCTAGGTTAAGTAACACGGCTCTAGTGTTAATGTGACAAAACCTTGGGCCTCTGTTTGAACCGTAGAACTCTGTGGCTACCAACATTTTAAAGTATTCATAGGGTGGAGAACAAAAAAGCCCCGCTAATCTCGACGTATCTCAATCTTTGAAGGGGTGATTTTAGTACTAATAAGGGTTGTTAGACTGTAAAACAAAAACAAAAACGAAATAAAAAACTAACCCAGGCATTTTGTTATTACGAATTTCTCCGCGCTTTGGAGTTGAATCTTGAGTGGAAGGATTAGATTTTGGATGTTTTATTTAGGATCCACAATAAATTTCTTTCAAGACCAATATGTGCCTGTTGCACTGTAACCTAGATATGTTAACTAAATACTAAATATGATTAAGCAGTATGATAAAACTCAAATTTAGACTGGAAACCAGTTTTATTTAAGTAAATATTTGGCTATTGTTACAGAAATTGTTACTGCACACAGTCTTCTATTAATATAGCGTGTGCCACATATTTTTGGCCACATAATTCATGCCTAGTTTACCCAAAAGTAATTTTTGTTCCACCACATTTTTTATTATATATGTATATATACATATATACATATATGTATATATATACAAAAACTATTTGTTTTAATCAAACTGATGGTGCATCAATCCTTAGGCATGCTGAGATTATTTAACTTATCAGTTTTATTATTTGGCATAGAATTTTATGCAGATGCATAATAAATACTTTTCAACTGTCAAATTTTAAGGTAAATTTTAATACTTTAGTTTTGAGGGTACTCAGTTGTTTCAGGACCTTGATTTTTACATATAGTAGATTTATTAAGTTATGGAATTTGAAACCTTTATTTGGGGTGTGATGCTTCCTTAAAATCAGCAATGTTGTGATTTTCACATTACTTAATTCTAGTGTGCATAGATTCTGGGTTGTGGTTGGTTAGATACAGCATAATATCATGTCTCAAACTATTAGGTATTTAAATCTTTTAAGCACTAATCAAATAGCTTTTTAATATCCCATGTAACTATGTTACTTTAAATTTCTACCACCCAATTTCTATTTTAATTTAGGCTATGTGCAAAACCAACTTTGATTGAACACTTGCTAAAAATACTTTCTGGGTCGAGTATACTGCAGCCTCAGGAAAGTTCCTCTGAACCATCCTGCTGTGATTAATATACATTTCATTGTTGTTAAGGACTTTTTGTTAAAAAAAATTATAGAATTTCATAATTTAAGTTTAATCTTTTTCAGGGATAGGAACCTCATTATTATTTAAATTGGTTATCATTATATGTAAAGTACTTAAATATGTTCGGATAAATATTTTGTTTCATTTTGTACTTACTGAAAATCTGTAGACATTTTGACTCTGTTGTATGTGTAGAAACATTTTCACTTCCTTTAATAAAAATCAATAGCCAACAGAGCAGTAGGGTGGATTTTACCTATTGGAATTATGAAGAGAAACTTTATTGATTTGAATCAACTCTTAAGAAGTGTCCTGGTTTTTTTGTGGGGGTGGGTAATATGTAACTTAACTACTCAAGTTTATTACTGGTATATGGTTTATTGTATATGGTACTAGGGTACTAGTATATGGAACTAGTTTAATACTGGTATGCAATTTATAATTGTGTATATGATGTAATGCATGTATATATGTATGTATTTGTGTGTATAGTTCAAAAGATATGTTAGTTCATCATACTGATACTTCCTCCATTTAAACAAATCAGAGCACTCCTATGACTTAGGATTTGGTCATTAAATTGTGACCATAGAAATTCATTATATGTTGATTAGCTTTCTGTTAGTGACTTTCTCAGCCTTAAGCCCCATCTAGATGACAAAATTTGCAGTCTACTAACATCACCTAATAGCCACACAGTAGAAAATGATGTTGATAGAAAATTTTAGTAGAGTGTTGTGAGTGTGTGTAAGTGTGCATTTGTCTATGTTCACATGTAATAACCCCTCTGTGATCCCTACCTTCTCACTTAAGTTTAAAGTCTCTCCCCAACTACCAACTCCTTTCCAATTATCTACAAATATACCCAAAACTCCCTATCCTCAGAAAACCCTTACTTGATCCCTCTGCTCAGCTAAGGATCTTCCTATATCTTCTCTGCTTCCTTGGGAAGACAGTCCACAATCTTGCCACCACTTTTCTTTTCTCTCAGTTTAACTGTCTACAGTCTTGTTCCAGCTTTATCCTTATTCCACAGAATTCCAAAGTTAACAATAATTTCTTTATCATTAAATTTAGTGGCCTTTTTTTTAAGTCCTTAACTTCCCTGCAGCTTTTGATACTATTTATTATACTCTTTTTTACTTGATATCCTCTTTTCTCTAGGTTTTTGGGATACTACTCCCGATTCTCATCTTGCTTGCCAAACTGCTTCTACTCAGTCTCTTTTGTGTGTCCTCATCCAGGTTATGTCCACTAAATGTAGGTAGATGTCCCACAGGGCTCTGGCCCCAATACTCTCTGCCTTTATGCTATACTTCATTTGTGATCTCATTAGCTCTGATGGATTTAATTATCTCTATGTTGATGATCTATATATATAAAATCTATATATCCTTCCCTAAAGTTTTTGCTGATCTCCAGTTTCACATTTCCAACTGTCTTTCAGATGTATCTTAAACTAGATATCTAAACTCAACATGTCCAAAACTGAACTCATTGTCTTTCCCTTCTAAACTTGTTTCCTGCAAACTTCCCTATTACTGTGGAGGACATCATCATTTTTTCCAAGTTGTTGGTTGTCATCCTCAGTTCTTCCTTGTTTCTCACCTCCATATCCAATCTGTTGCCAAGGACTGTTGCTTTTTGCCAACAATTGCAATTTTTTGCATCATCTCTTGAATCTATTCCCTTTTCTCTGTCACCACTGTGGCATTACCTGACACTTGGACTACTGCAATATCCTTCTGGTAAGTCTGCCTGCCTCAAGTCTCTCTCTAATAAATCTTTCTTTCAGCTATCAAAGTGATTCTCCTAAAGCACTGGTCTAACTTCTATTCAGTTAACACCAATGGTTCCCTAGCACCTCTAGGATCAAATATAAAATCTTCTCTTTGGTTTAAAGCCCTCATAACTTACCCTCCCCCAACCTTTCCAACCTTTTTGCATCTTAATCTCTCCTGTGTTCTCTTTGACCCAGAGCCACTGGACATCTTGCTTTTATACAAATAAGACACTCCATCTTTTAGCTCCAGACATTTTCATTGGCTGTTCCCCATGACTAGGATGCTCTCTCCCTAGTCACCTCTGCTTCCTGACTTCCCACGCTTCTTTCCAGTTCCAACTAAAATCCTACCTTCTATAGGAAATCTTTTCTAATTTCACTTAATTCTAATATCTTGCCTCTTAATTATTTTCTATTTATGTATATAGTTTGTCGGAACATATTTGCTTGTCTCCCTCTACAGATAATGATCTTTTTGAGAGCCTGGATTGTTCTTTGCCTCTTTTTTTGGTATTTCCTTAGGACAGTTCTTGGTACATAGTATATGCTTATAAATGCTTATTCACTTAATGAGTGAGCGTGGTGAATTTTTATAATCTTACAATATATGTGACTTACAATATAATGTGACTTAGGTTATAATATTACTCTCATCTAAAAGATATGAATTGATTCTCAGAAAGTTTAGATAGCAGTGAAAATACATTCATATTTAGAAAATCACCACTTAATAGGAAATTTTTTGTTTAATTTTTTTTTTTTTTGCCAAAATCAAAGTTTCTTATTTGTAATACAAGTAATACAAGGATTCTTTTTTTTCCCCCTACATTTTCCTATTAGCATTCTTATCTCCTCAAGCCCTCCAATTTTATCCCCTCTTTCTTAATTCCTTTTCTTTTAACAGATTCTATGAGAACCATAAAGTTCTAGTATTTAGAACTGGAAGAAATTACAATTTGTTCTTAGAATTGGAAATTGTATTTAGCAACTCAAGCCCCTGAAGCCAATATCCTTCATTTTTCCTTTCATTGTTAAACTACCAGGTTAAAATTCATTTTTTAATGTCTTTATTATGTGGTAGAAAGATTACTAGCTTTGGTGTTAAAAACAAACAAACAAACAAAAAAACCACTTGCCTTCACATTTCTGTCATCTATGATCTGGGCAAGTGCCTTATTGGCCTCGGACCTCATAGTTTCCTCATTTGTAAAATTAGTTAGTTGGATATAATGATCTCTACAGACTTTGCCACCCCCTAAATCTTTGATGATTATCGAAATGTTGCCCAGTTCTCTCTTGAAACTGCTTTCTTCAAGCTCACCAGTGGTCTCTTAATTGCTAAAGCCCATAGCTTTTTATTTTGTCATTATTATAAGCTCACAGGTTATTAATACCCTTTTTAAGATTTCTACCAGTTTTCTTTCACTTACTTTCTTGGCCTCCTTTTTCTGGCTATCTTCCTCCTTAAATGTGAGTATTTGAGAATCTTCATGCTGTGGGCCCTCTTCTATCTGGATATTTTCTCATTTGTCTGATTTTTAAAAATTTCATTTTATCAATTATGTAGAAGACTTCTAAAATGTATGTTTAGGTTCTTTAAGCTCTTTCCCCAAGTTTCTAAACACTGACTGGATATTTCTATTTTATTTTTCTTTAACCTCAAAGTATCAAAAACTGAATTCAATATTATAATATTTCCAGGGGCAGCTAGGTGGCGCAGTGGATAGAGTACCAGCCTTGAATTCTGGAGGACCCAAGTTCAAATGTGGTCTCAGACACTTAACACTAGCTGTGTGACCCTGGGCAAGTCACTTAACCCCAGCCTCAGGGGGGAAAAATATTATAATATTTCTAAACAATTGATCACATGGTTCCTGACACATTATTAATAAATTCGTATTTTCTGAATAGAGTATAATTATTTTCAATCACTCAAGCTTGAAGTTTCATTATCTTTGTTTTTTTCCTCTACTCTATTTCTTTCCTGCATTCTAATCAGTTATCAGTCAGTTCTATTCTACCTTTATTTTTTTGTATTCCTTTTCTTTCATTTTAACTCAAGCATTTAATATATGCTAGGCACTATAGTAGGTGTTGGGACTTAGAAACAAAATATTCTATTCCTTCAAGAAGTGTGGATTCTTTTTGAGTCAGGGGAAAAAGAACATGTAATTTGATGGAAGATAGAATACTAATACTGGGGGGGAGGAGTGTCATGGAAAGTTTAATGGAGAAACTGAATCCTGAGCTAATTTTTGAAAGAAAGCAAAGATTCTTCCAGGTGAAGTTGAAAGGGAAGTGCATATGAGATATGAAGATTAGCCTGAGCAAATAAATATTTGGAAATGGGAGATAAAATTTAAAATTCATGAAGCGATTTTTAAGAAGGAATTTTATGCATTAGTAATTAGGTTATTAGTCATCTTAAGGATGTCAGTTTCACTAGAATCTTAGGCACAAACAATTGGTAGTGGGTTGAGGAAGTGAGTAGGTGTTGAGGAAGTGAAGGCAGCAAGTGTAGACTATTCTTTCAGAAGTTTAAAAGGGAAAGGGAGAAGATGAGTAGGATAGTACCTAAGCTGAATCAAGAGTTCAGATTTTTCCAAGCTAATTTGATAAATTTTTCCTTTAAAGATTTATTTTGTTAGGCATTGGTGATGCAGAGACAATAATGGAAGATGATAATAAAAAATAAGAAACAATAATATTCTCTAAAGGACTAGAGGAAAATGGGATTTTCCCAACTAATACTTATGTAGCTTTTGTGGGCAGCATCTACTTTAGGTCATAACTTATCTTAAGGGGCAGAAACTTGGTTTAGAAGGGGAGATGTCAGGTACTTGCACAGGAAAGAGTATAAAGTTGGAGAGTTTTGGGGAAACTTCAGTTGTCTGAGACAAGCACCACAGTTGGCTGTGGCAGTGAAGATGGGATGCAGATTGTCTTCCTACCCTTTTAGGTTGGTTGATTACATCCCCATCTTGGGGTCAAGCCCTAGACCCAGAAGTGATTCTTCTTGGTGCCCACTTTGGAGTCTATTGCTAGTCTTGTCACCTCTTTACCAAGAAGTGGAAGGCATATTTCATCTTCAGTCTTTCAAGTCATAGTTGGTCCCTGTCCTGATTGGAATTCTGAAGTCTTATTTATGTTCATCAAAATGTTCTCCTAGTTCTGTTTTCCACTTTTCATCAGTTTGTATAAGTATTTCTACAGTTTTTTGAATCTGTCATATTCATTATTTCTTTCAGCTGTTTCCTAATTGTTACAATAAAAATTGCTAATGTGAATATTCTTGTACATGTAGGTTATTTTTCTCTATACTTAAGTTATTCTGGACTCTATTTCTTTTCTATCTGTCCTTTATTTTTCAATATCTAATCAGTTGCCAGGTTTTGACTTTAAAGCTCCATAGCTTCATTTGGTACTATTTCAGTTGATTTCCATATTTTCAACCCTCTCCAAGCCATCTTGCATACAGCTCTAAATTGATATTCTTAAAACCCAGGTATGATTCTGTTAACAAGCAATTATGAAATACTTCCAATGCCCTGGGAGATGAGTATACAAGGACAAAAATGAAACATTGCTCTTACTCAAAAATACCCTTGTTGCCTCTAAAATAAAATAAAAACAACTCAGTGTGGAATGTAAATCTGACCTATTTGCTACTCTTTATATATAAAACTCCACTTTCCATCCTAAGATTCCTTCTAGCTATAAATCTGTAATCCTTTTAATGTAATAGTTATATGCCCCTGACAATTTTAAATGAGAAAATTACATTCTAAATTAGTTTTGTAGAGCTGAAAAAAACTTTGGAGATAATCTAATCCCATTCAAGGTCACACTCATCTAGTTTTTTTTTTTTTCTCCTGAGGCAATTGGGGTTAAATGACTTGCCCAGAGTCACACAGCTAGGAAGTGCTAAGTGTCTGAAACCAGATTTGAACTCTGGTTTTCCTGACTTCAGGGCTGGTGCTCTATCCACCACGCCACACTCATCCAGATTTTAACAAAGTATTTACAGCCTCTCATGCTTTTGAAATACAATTATCCCTTCCACATCTTGACTTTCCCCATAATAGTTTTGTGTGTTGACATAAATTAAATGGGAATTTGCAGAAGCTGCAGACATGTGGAGGTCAACAGATGATACAGAAAAAGTTTAGAAACTCAGAAATGCATAAAATATGTGTATAATATCAACATAATTTATTTAATACCATAATAATTCAGATTTCTTTTCTGGTACACAGTGTCAAAAAATTTTATGCAGGTTATCCAGATTGTTGGAGTGCTGTGTCCTAATCCCTAAAATGTAAAAGGGATAATTGTAATTGGAGATAAGAGATATGAACAGAAAGAGTGCAATTATATGCCTTTGGAATAGACTGGATGGCTAGGTGTGGAATACATTTTTAGAAGTATATTGACAACTGAAAAGAAGATCTGTGATGGAGTGTCCCAGGAATCTATGTTTGGCCCTTTATAGTACTAAGCATTCTATCATTCTTTAAGGCCTCATTTTGCTTGAATTAAACCAAAAGGGCTATACAACATGATCTGCTGGAACTCTGTCTTCCCAGAAATCAGCTGGAATCAGGATCAATAAACGTCTTTATTCTAGATCTTTTAGGTCAAGGTCAGGGGGTTAGGTCAAGCAATCTCACACACACCTTCCTTCCTCAAACACCAGGAGAGACTGACTCAGTGTCAGTGTCTCAATTTACTCTTCCATCTCCTACTCTTCCCATATATGTCACTTCTCCCTCTTTGTCCCACCAATCAAGTCAGCACAGAACAGCTGGGGAGGGTCAACCTTCAAACAAGTTAATAGAGAACTGTCCAATTGGCAATTAGTATCACGTGCTTCATTATCCAAGTGCATTTGCTCAGTTCTAGCCCTTTACATCTCCTGCTTTCTTTTGTTTTAGACCACAAGTGGTCGCGTCATCCCTGACTTTTCAGGGAGGTGAGAACCCCAAAAAGGAGGCAATCACGCCCCCCCCCCGACTTCTCAGGAGGGGAGATGAAAAGCACCAAAGAGAAGTGGGGATTGCTAGCGGGTTTCTGGTGCTAGCGGGTTTCTGGGTGAAGGGCCTTATTAGAGACAAGTATGCACAAACCCATCAGCATGGGAGTTATTGCACAAGCACATAGAAATAACGCAAAGACTATTAGTGATGACTCCCCACATTCAGTGCAGACTCGATGTGGTGTAACAAACAGGAATTATACATACAAGTAGTGATATAACAAACAATATAAATCAACATGGTTTTGTAAAAGATTTCCAGAAGGCCTAGAGAAGGAGGATATGCAAACATCAGTCACACATATGCCTTCTTCAGCAACCAAGAGAGAGTCCAAAACCAATCTATTGTCCATTGCTTCACGTGTTAGGGAATCCAATGATCCCCACAAGTTTTTGAAGTCCTGCAACAGTCTTATAATGCCTCAGAGAATCCAATGATTCCTGAAGACTTTCAGTCCTACAATAGTCTTATGATGTCTCAGAGAATCCAATGATTCCTGAGGGTTTTCAAGTCCTACAATAGTCTTATGATGTCTCAGAGAATCCAATGATTCCTGAGGGTTTTCAAGTCCTACAATAGTCTTATCATGTCTCAGAGAATCCAATAATTCCTGAGGGTTTTCAAGTCCTATAATGATCTTATCATATCTCAGAGAATCCAATGATTTCTGAGGATTTTCAAGTCCAACAGTTTTTTATGTCCATGAGTCAAACGCTAACTGCCAGGTTCTTTCAGTGGTGGGCACAGTCAGCAATAGAAACACCCGATGTTTCTTGGGTCTTCTTCGTTTCAAGAGTCTGCTCCATCCCTCTCCAATGGACAAGGCGAATACGGCTCGTTGGCACCCATCTGATTCCTTCTCCATCTGTGGAGATACAAGCAAACCCTCTCCCCCAAGCAGTTAACCTATCTGGTCCCTTCCAATCACCATTCTCTGGGTCTCTCCACATCACCTGGCGATTATCTAAAGATAGTGGAGCTGCTTGCACTGGACACTGCCCTTTCAGGGGTTATAAAACCTGTCTGCCGGAGCCAGTGCATCTTTGTCAAAAATTTAAAAATTAATGGTATAGAGAACTAAATTTAGAAGTTCTCTAGGGTGGCTCCCCCTTTGTTTTGTTTTTGGAGGAGTGTCTTAATATTTCTGTTTCTTCTCTCTACTATTGCTTGCCCTTGAGGATTAAAGGGTATGTCCGTGGTATGTAAAATCTTATACTGTGCACAAAAGTGTGCTAAATGTTTAGACGTATATGCAGGTCCATTGTCTGTTTTTATTGCTTGTGGCACATCCATAATTGCAAATGCTTGTATAAGGAATTCAGTGACCACTGGGGCTGTCTCTTTTGCTGCTGGCATTGCAAATGTGAATCCTGAAAAGGTGTCTACCACAACATGGATAAAAGACAGACGACCAAAAGATTTATAATGGGTCACATCCATTTGCTAAATTTCATTAGGTCTCAAACCATGAGGATTCTTCCCTGAAGGGAGTATAGGAGCATGGAAAGGAAGGCAAGCTGTACAGTATTTTACTATGCTCCTATCTTCTTCTCTTGTTATTCCAAATTGTGAACATAAAGCTTGAGCAACCTGATGATATTTAGAATGAGATTCTTGTGCTTCCTGAAATAAAGGAGTATTGGCCAACATGGTTAGAAGGTTATCTGCCTTTGAATTACCATCAAAAATAGGACCTGGGAGTCCACTATGGGAGTGGACATGCAAAATATAAATCTTACTTGGATGTTTTCTCACTTGCTTTTGAAGTTCCTTAAAGAGCTGATATATAT
This sequence comes from Sminthopsis crassicaudata, assembly GCF_048593235.1. Lineage (NCBI taxonomy): Eukaryota > Metazoa > Chordata > Mammalia > Dasyuromorphia > Dasyuridae > Sminthopsis > Sminthopsis crassicaudata. Next base: position 364,738,508 of record NC_133619.1, on the reverse strand, counting down.
TGGAGGCTACAAATTTTATTTGGGCTGTGGCATTCTTTGTACCACACCTAGTGAATAGGCCGAATCGGATATTATATTTATGTCTCTCGGATAATAAGCAAGAACTAGAATGATTACATACAATTCATTCTGCTGAGTGGACTGAAAAGGAGTTCTGATTCTCTCTTTATAGTTAAGTCACGAGAGTATACAGCGCAAATATTATGTCTGGCATCTGTAAAGATAGTTGGTCCTTTAAGAGGAACTTTAGAAACCTTCAAGAATCCATCACCAATTATGTAACAGTCTGGTTATCTTTAATGGAAACCTGTGTGTAAAATTTGGAGCCATGGCTAATAAAATTTGCCACTCTGGGATGGTTTCACAGCACACATTAACTTGTGCATTAGTATAAAAGGTGTATATCTTGTCAGGTCTTATCCCAGATAATTGTACTGCTCATTTAATGGCCTTTAATAAAATTCTAGCCACAAGCACTGGGTAAGGAATAAGGCTTTGTTTTGGTTGTGCTGAGAGGTTCACCCACTCTATCACACTGTCTCCTTGATGAAGGACTGCTGTGGGTGCCTCTTGTGTAGCAAAAACTGATATTTCCAAGGGTTTTTGAGTGACTCTTTCAACCACATTGGATAAAGCCAGTTCAACTTGTCTCAAAGCCTCTTGAGCTCCTTTGGAAGCTGCTGTGGTGAATTTAAAGCACTGTCTCCTCTCAAAATGTCATATAATGGTTGCAATTGACAGGTAGTCAAGCCTAGCACGGGACGCATCCATTGGATATCTCCTATCAATTTCTGGAAGTCATTTAAGATGTTTAGCTTCTCTGTTCTTAAGGAGAGTTTTTGTACTGTAAGCACCTTAGGATAAACTTCATATCCTAAATATTGAAAAGGAGCATGTCTTTGAATCTTTTCTGAAGCTATGTGCAATTTATAATTCCTTAGTGTTTCTATGGTTTTTTGTAGACATGCTTCTAACATTTGTTCCTCAGGTGCACATCCCAATATATCATCCATGTAATGTAATAACATTACTTTTGGAAATGCTTTTCTTACTGGAGTAAGAGCAGCAGCAACATACATTTGACACATAGTAGGGCTGTTTTTCATTCCCTGTGGCAAAACTGTCCATTCATATCTTTTATAAGGCTCAGCTAAGTTAATGCTGGGCACTGAAAAGGCAAATCTTTTCATATCCTCCTTATCTAGAGGGATAGAATAGAAACAATCCTTAATGTCTATAACCCACAGAGGCCATTCCCTAGGCAATTGAGTAGGAGATGGAAGTCCAGGTTGAAGAGTTCCCATACTTTCCATCTGTTCATTTACCTTTCTTAAATCAGTCAACATCCTCCATTTTCCAGATTTCTTTTTACAACAAATACTGGGGAATTCCAATGACTTAGAGAAGGTTGTAAGTGTCCTTGGTCAAATTGTTCCTATACTATGTCTAGTAAGGCCTAAATTTTATCACTACCTAAGGGCCACTGTTTTATCCACACTGGTGAATCAGTTTTCCATTGGATAGGAACAGGTCAAAGTGTTGGCATGCCTTCAACAGCAGCCCTGCCTAAAAAACCGAAGTACTCATTTTTAACCCTAACTGTTGTAAAATGTCTCTTCCCCACAGATTGATGGGGATTTTTTCAAGTATAAAAGGAGTAAAAACTCCTGTTTCACCTTCAAATATCCATCTTAAAGGGGTAGCACTAACTTCAGCTGCTATTGATCCTCCTATGACAGACATGTAGGTGTCTGCCTTAGTCTTTGGCTAGTGACTGGGCCAGTTGGCACCTCTAATGACTGTGTGATCTGTACCTGTGTCCACCAGTCCTTCTAATGGTATGCCATTTATATAGATAGTGAGCATAGGTCGCTCAGCTGCAACAGCTGCTGTCCAGTATATTCTTGGGCTTTGCTGCTTGGAGTCAGAATGTGGGTGACTGTTACCAGATTGCTTATTAGGAGTCTATATCAATAAACCCAATGCTACTACTTCCGCTGGTTGGTAAGTCACAACATTGTCTACCTGTGTTAGTGACTGGGAAATTATCTTCACATTCCCCAATTTCCACATCAGTGTATGGATGGAAACTATTTTGTAAGTACTCTCAGGAGGTGAAATGGCCAGGTCTACTGTGCCTGGAGGCAAGGGATCCACAGGCTGGAGAGGAATAGATTTCACCTCTCCAGGGGGTATCTCAGTTGTCCTAGCTGCATATAACTCTATCCTCCCTAATTGTAGTCCCTTTCTCCCATTATGTTGCTTCCTGGCTGACTGACTGTGTAATCTCTTTCTCCCCTCAGATGGCTTCCTGGCTGATTGGTCATGTCTGGGTATTGGATTTGGAGGCACTCTCTGGGTGTGGCATCAGCTGCCATCATGCCCCAAGTGATTTTTGCCTGGGGCCCTGGAGCTGGGCCCCTCATCCCATTTCTCTGAATCAGTCTACACTTAGATACCCAATGGAGTCCTCTGTTGCATTTTGGACATGGGGTTTTGGGTCTTGTTCATCCTGTTTTCTCTATGCCAACATTGAACTTTCAGATGGCCTACTTTACCACATTGAAATCATTGACGAGTCTCTCTAGAAGTTCCTTGCCAAAAGGGACCCTGTCTTCCTATGTTGGGATCTTGGGAAGTCTGCATCTTAGCCTGGCTATAAAAGGTATTTGTGCCTACTGTGGCACAGTGTCTTATGATCTCCTCTAAAGGAGCATCCCTATTTAGTCCTAGTATAATCCTTCTACAAACCTCATTGGCATTGTCTCTAGCAAGTTGCCTTACCAAAGTGTCTGTTACTTCATTTTCACCATTAGTCTGTATGACAGCTGTCTTCAAACGTGCCACAAAATCAGCAAAGAGTTCATTTGTCCTTGTACAATTTTTGTGTAGGTCTCACCCTTGTAGTTTTTACTGGGGAGAGAAGCCCATGCTTTGATAGCAGCAGCAGCAATTTGCTCAAATGCTGCTATGGAGTAATCAATCTGTACTGAAACTTCTGCATGAGAACCTACACCTGTTAGGTCAAGTGATTGAAATATTAACTCCACTTTGACTAATTTTTTGGGCTTAAATCCTACAGAGCTCACTATATTCAGAAAACCACAACCAGTTTTGTCCAGGTTCTAAGCACACCTTTGCAATGATTTTCCAGTCACTAGGAATTAAGGCTTCGTAAGCCAAATTGTGTATTAACATCTTAACACAATCTGATGTAGCCCCAAAGAGAGTGCTAGCTTTTTTCAGGCCTTTAAGGACATCCATATTAAAAGGAGCATATTTTCTACTTTCTTGGCCTGCAAAATTATGCTGTTGAATCACGGGAAAAATTTGAAGTTTGAAATCATTATCTATTTCTTTTCCATTTTCAATGGCTTCAATAAGCCCTTTTTGTAATCTAGTTATAGGGGTTGGTGATTGCTGGGGGGGAGGTGATAGTAATATCACCACCCCTCCCACTACTCCTCCTCCCTCTGTCCCTGAAGGTGGAGTTAATGTGGGCTGATCAATAATCTGCTCTGTAGGAGGGGTTGAAATTTCTTCAGGATAATCAGAGTCAACACACCCTAATTCCTCATTCATATCCCCTTGCCCTCTGGCAAGGTCTTGAGTTTGCTTATCTTCTATCTTTTGTTCCTCACACTTCCTCCTCTGTTCAGTTTTAGAACTTTTCCTTCTCCTATAACTTGCTCGATAGCTTAAGTCTAATTGAATCACGTTGTATATATAAAATACCTCTGTGCAAATTGAACAAGGCCCAATTTTTGCATAAAATTCTTTTATTTCAAGTCCCACTAGCTTCCAGTTATCTACACTTAGTTTTTTTTCCTTTAAGAACCAAGGGGAAGTGCAATTCAATGAGTCTAAGAGAATATCCGTTTGTGGGCTGGTTACAAATAAACTCTTCTCATCAATTATCTTAATTATATCCTTTATAGCATTTCTAGATGAGGCTGAAGCAGGGGCTGGGGTTGGGGCAGGGTCGGCTGAGGCCTAGGGAATGTCTGTACCTAACACCTGCCCCATCTCAGCTATTAGAGATTGCTGGTTTAATCCTTAACAAGTTAAGTTCCTTATTTCTATTAGAATACTCACCTAATCTCCTGGTCACCTGAGGACTTCGGTGGAAATAGGGTGTTGTCCCCACATTTGGACGCCAAAATGCTGGAAGTCTGTCTTCCCAGTCAATAAACGTCTTTATTCTTGATCTTTTATGGTCAAGGTCAGGGGGTTAGATCTAGCAATCTCACACACACTTTCCTCCCTCAAACGCCAGAAGAGACTGACTCAGCGTCAGTGTCTCAATTTCCTCTTCCTCCTCCTACTCCTCCCACACATATCACTTCTTCCTCTTTGTCCCACCAATCAAGTCAGCACAGAACAGCTGGAGAGGGTCAACCTTCAAACAAGTTAATAGAGAACTGTCCAATTGGTAATTAGTCTTATGTGCTTCATTATCCAAATGCATTGCTCAGTTCTAGCCCTTTACAATGATCTATAAGATCATTTCTAGCTGTTGAATACTGACTCTAAATTCTAAATTGTGTGCCAGAATAGTCAGAATAGTCATTGCCTTACTTAAGATTAATTTTGATGCTGAATTCTTGATCAGAAATGAAAACTTTAAAACTTAAATTGTAGTATTTTTCTCATGGAGAAATAGTTCTACATTATGTCCTGGTAGAGTTAATTAATAAACGTATAAATTAAATGCTTACTTTGTGCCACACACAGTAGTAAATACAGGAGATACAAAGACAAAAGTAAAACAGTTCCTGCCCTTAAAGGGACTTTGATTCTAAAAGAGGAAACCCCATGTATTTATTTATGTGTATTACATGCATGTGTGTCTATGTATTCTCTTGATCTAATTCTTTTTAAAGCTTTTTAATAGCTTTTTATTTTTCCAAATACATGCAAAGATAGTTTTCAACATTCACCTTTGCAAAACCTTGTGTTCCAAATTTTTCTCCCTTCCTTTCCTCCCTTTCCCCTTCCCCTAAACAGCAAGCAATGGTTAAACATGTGCAGTTCTTCAAAATATATTTCCATATTCATCATGCTGTACAAGAAATATCAAAAAGGGGGGGGGGGGAAACAAGTAAACAAAGCAGCAACAACAACCGGTGAAAATACTAGCCTTTGATCCACATTAAGTCCCCATAGTCTTCTTTCAGGATGCTGATGGCTCTTTCTCACATATCTCTATTGGAATTCCCTTGAATCACCTCATTATTGAAAAGAGCTAAGCCCATAACAGTTTTTTTGATCTCATTCTTTCTTCCCTCTCCCCCCCCTTAATTAATTAATTAATTAATTAATTGATTGATTTATTTATTTATGTTTCTAGTTTTATACACACACACACATACACACACATTAATGTAAAAAAATACATTTCTTTATGAATCATGTTGGGAAAGAAAAATCATAACAAAAGGAGAAAACCATGAGAGGAAAAAAAAACAGAAAAAAAAAGTGAACATAGCATATGTTGATTTACATTCACTACCTATAGTTCTCTCTTTAGATCCAGATGATGTTTTCTATCCAAAATTTATTGGGATTGCCTTAACTCACTGAATTGCTTAGAAGAACCAAGTCTTTCATAGCTAATCATTGTGTATTTTTGCTGTTACTATGTACATTGCATTCCTGGTTCTATTTGTTTCACTCAGCATCAGTTTGTGTAAATCTTTCTAGGCCTTTCTAATATCAGTTTGTTATTTTTTGTAGAACAGTAATTTTTTAAAATTAATTTTATAATTTTAATTTTTTTTGACAATACATATGCATGGGTAATTTTTTTTTTACAACATTATCCCTTGTACTCACTTCTTTTCTGAATTTTTCCCTCCCTCCCTTTACCCCCTCCCCTAGATGATAGGCAATCCCATACATGTTAAATGTGTTACAGTATATCCTAGATACAATATATGTGTGTAAAACCGAATTTCTTGTAGAACAATAATATTAAATAACTTTCATAATACCGTAATTTATTCAGCCATTCCCCAGTTGATGGGCATACTCAATTTCCAATTCTTTGCCACCACAAAAAGAGCTGCTACAAACATTTTTGCACATAGGAGTCCTTTTTTTCCTCCTTTATAATTTTCTTGGGATGCAGACCCAGTAGTAACACTGTTAGATCAAAGAGTATATGCATTTTTACAGTCCTTTGGGCATTGTGCCAAATTGCTCTCTAGGATAGCTGGATCATTTCACAACTCCACCAATAATGCATTAGTGTCCCAATTTTCTCACATTTCCTTCCAACATCTATCATTATCTTTTCCTGTCATCTTAGCCAATATGAGAGGTGTGAAGTGGTACCTCAGATGTCTTAATTTGCATTTCTCTAATCAATAGTGATTTAGATCTTTTCATATGACTATAGATGACATTAATTTTATCATCTGAAAATTGTTTTTTCATATCCTTTGACCATTTATCTTGATCTAATTCTTGAAAGAAATTAGTGGTTCTAAGGGGTGGGACACAAGAAAAGAGTGCAATTTCAGGAGTGCTGGACAACTTAGAGCAAAAGCACCTAGAAGAATTATGGAATATTGTGTATCCTGAATGATTAGGCCATTAAGTCTAGAGCATAGAATAAGAATTATGTAAGAAAACTGCAAAGAAAGAAATGGGTGAGGCTGTAATGAGTTTTAAATGCTAGAAGAGTCTCTCCACTTGAATCCTTTACTCTTTACTCTTGTCAAAATAATCTTCCTAAAGCATATCAGACAGGGCCAACCCCTTTACTCTTTTTATCTCTAGTGGTTATCATCTCTGTTTGGTATTAAAAGCCCTTCATAATCTGTTCCTTCTCTCATATATTCTTTGCCCAGGATTCTTTTACTTTAATGCTGTAACAAATACATTGCCATAACCTCTTTGCTGTTTCAAGAACTATATACTCCATCACCTTAGTCTGTCTTCCATTCCTAGAACTCTTTCCCTCATCATCAAGTCCTCCTGGGTTTCCTGTCTGCCTTTAAATTATAGCTGAAATCTTACTTTCCACAAGACGCATTTACTGAGCCTTTCTAATTTTAGTGCCTTCACTCTTGATTTTTGAATATATTTTGTTTCTCTATTATCTCTCTCCTTAGTATATGAGCTCCTTGAGAGTCAGGGACCTCCTCCCCTCTCTCCCCCTATTCTTTGTATCATTAGCATAATGTCTGGCACATAATAGATACTTAATGGCTCTCACTATGATCTTTTTTTTACAGAAAGGGAAGCTGGAATGACCACATTGTATTTTTATGGACCAAAATCTTAAAGTATTTTTGCCCTTTGCAAGTGATATATTTACGAACCTTTTCTTCTTTAGCTTGGGAAAAGCTGCTCACAACATCTTATCCGTCATATAACCTTATTTTTCTTGAGACCTGAGCTAGAGAGAGAGTGTTGGGATTAGGATTGATGGAATGCATCTATTTGGTTGAGGGGTTACTGTTTCTCAGTGGAGCCCTTGCTGTTTTTGACAAAAGAGCTTTGCAGTCTTGATTTTGGGGCCCTGAGATAGTTCAGAACTTTTCACCTTATGCAAAGTCTGTTCCTAGACTGGGGGACCTGGTATTTTGTCACTAAAATTAGCTATATCACAGTCGGTATTTATGGTATAATCATAAGACTGAATAAGAAAGGAGATGGCAATTTAAATAACAAGACTTTGTTCAGCATAGTTGTGCCTTTGTCTCAAAGCCAAAAGCATTTTATGTTACTTGGCACTGTTATCAGACAGTTTATTTCAACTAGAACATTTGTTAAGCATCTAAGATATTGTTTTAGGTGATAGAACTTACAAAGATAATTTTTGACTAGATCCCTTCTCTCAAGGAAGTTAGAATCTACTGCATTTTATTGAGTCACTCTCAGTATTTGCCTTAAAGCATAACACTTTTTGGGGAAAAAAAAAATTTATATTGACTTTTACATTATCACAGGTAGCCTCAATATAGCCCCTTCCAACTCCCAGAAAATCATCCCATAGTATTTTTTTAGAGAGAGAAACAAGTCAGCCCAAATGATTGTTATATTGAATGTGCAATATATAATACCTATAGACTTTCCATCTCCATAGAGGGAGGTAAAAAATTTATCTCTTCATTTGAGTTATGCTGGGATCTTTATAATTTTGTTACATTAACTTTTGATTTTTGTGTGTGTGGTTGTTCTTTTTATTTACACTGTTGTAATAATGGCATATAATGTTTTTTTGCCTCTTTATTCTATATTCATTCATACAGATCTTTTCATGTTTTTCTGTATACCTTTTCCACATCATTTCTTACAGCACAGTAATATTCCATTACATTCATGTTCCTTAATTTGTAGTGTGTGGAAAAGGTGAAGAACTTAAAGATCAAGTATATATTGATCAATGATTGTTAGCTAAAATAAGTGAAGCCTTAAGGTCTCAGTTTCGTTTTCCAGAGTCACTTGATTTTAGATAAGGCCTGGATTACATTTCATTGCCCAAAGAAAGGATTAAAAACTACACATGGCCAGAGAAGCTATACATCACCTTATCTACTGCATTCCACTTACCAAATAGGGGAATAGAGACTTGTGTAACCAGTCACAACACATAGAGGGTGAAATGTATAAAAACTGTGACCACTCTCAAGGGCAGTGGCCCTCCTGCTGTGAGGTTCAGCTCACAGAATGGTATAGTCCCCTTCTCGAGTTCTAACAAATATTCTGTTTTTTATCAGTGATCTCTTGAGTAGTCAATTTGGGTAGGTGTCTTTGTCTGAACAGTTGGCACCTGATAGCCATCAACTTTGATTCTAATTCTTTACTGCCACAAAAAGTGCTAATATAAATAGTAAATATTTTGGAGTATTTGGGAATTTTTTTTTTACTCAATGACTTTCTTGGAATAGAAGCCCTATAATGGGCTAAAACACTTTTTTACTTTAAAGGACCTGTGATTTCATTATCTTCTACTGGTGCATATTGGAGTTATGCTAAGCTTTAAAAACTTTTATGTTTACTAAGAGTTATTATCATCATTAATTTCTAAATATAGTTTAAGCCTTTTCTATTCCAGATCGAGCAGGAGGAATTTACCTTTCAGTAATTGTACTGGATAGGGAATGAGAAACTCTTAAATTTAACAAGCCCCAAATCTCTGCTACTTCATTAGTTGTCTGATCTTGGATAACCTCATAGAGCCATGAGAATATTAAAATATCTGTCCTTCTTAGAAGACTTTAGTTTTGTATAAAGAAACATACTAAATGCACAAGCATCATGAAAACTATAAAGTCTTACATAAGGTATCTTTTATTTAATTGTCCTTTTTAAAAAATTTTTTTTTTAGCATCAACAAGCAAAGGGCAATATTATTCAACGATCTTTGTGACACAGCAGTCATAAATACTGAGTTCTTGAGTTTTAGGTTGAGATTAGAGGCTCTTCCATTATGGGTCTGTGAGGCTACACCTAAAAACTATGCCTGAAAATAATTTTTCTCTTTAATTCACAGCATTACTTAGATGCTGGAAATACAATAATGAAAAATAATATAGTTACATCTATCAGAAACCCTCTGTTTATAAAGGGAATAAATAATACTTACACATATAAATATAACACAAAGTAGATTGCTACATATAAAGAAAAGATCTAGAAAAGAGGCTCTTAAGAAAATTTGAGGACATATTGGTGTGTTTGAATTTGTGTAGGCTGTGAAGGAAGGGAAATGTCTGAGAAATCTTCTTAGAGGAAGGGCATGAACCTAAGGTAAGACTTGAAGGAAGAGTAGATTTTTAATAGGTGGAGAAGAGAAAGAAGTCTCTTAGTCTTGGAGGACAGCCTGTTGAAAGAACCAAGGCAGAAGTTATCAGGTGGAGATCTGAAAGATGTCTAGTCTAATGAATAGAATACAATGGGTACCAATGTAAAATGAGGTTGGAAATGATAGATAGTAGTTAGATGCTAAACTGAAGAATTTGTGTGGTAGTTTTGTGATTGAGAGAAAAAAAGAACACCTTAGAATAAAGCATTTAAGTATTTTAAATATTTCACCAAAAATGGTTACATTTGTTAATTTGAAAGAAAAGTAGCTATGTTGTCCGAATTTGAGCTAGTACTTTATATAATTTGCCTAAGAAAAAAATAAAAGTCTTTATTGAAAAAATTATTTTGAGGTAAATTCATCATATTCATGGACAAATATGTGCATGCCAAATACATAAAAACCTAAAAGGGGGCTATATATATATATGTTACTGATAAAAGCATTTTACTGATGCTGAAACTGATGATTCAAGGTATCTTTACCAGTCATTCAAACACATTAAATGCTTTCCAAATGCCAAGCTCTTTGCTTGGAAAACACTAGAAAACAGAGATAAACTTGAAACATGCTCTTGCTTCTAAGGAACTTGGAAAAACAATATGTACACAAATAAGTATACACAAATTAATGCAGGGTAATTTCTGGAAAAGTTTAGCAGCTGTGGTTATCAGGAAAAGCCTTATCTGGGAAGCTATACTAAATTGAGCTTTGAAGGAACTAAAGGATTGTGAGTTGAATAGTGAGTTCATTCTAGGCATGGATAATGGCATGTGCAAAGCCATGAAGATGGGGATTAAGTGTTCTCTTTGTACAAGGAAGAGAAAGCAGCATTTTGGTTGGAAGATGTAACATGTACAAGGGAGAATAATGTGTAATAAGTCTGAAAGGTAGACTAGATTTAGATTGTGAACAGTGCTTTATTTATTTTTTAGTTTTGTTTTTTATTAATTTTTATAATTATAACATTTTCTTTGACAGTACATATGCATAGGTAAATTTTTTTTTTTTACAACATTATCCCTTGTACTCCCTTCTGTTCCGAGTTTTTCCCTTGCTTCCCTCCACCCCCTCCCCTAGATGGAAGGCATTCCCATACATATTAAATATCTTATAGTATATCCTAGGTACAATATATATGTGCAGAACCGAATTTTGTTGTTGTTGTTGTTTCAAAGGAAGGATTGTATTCGCAAGGTAAAAATAATCTGGGAAGAGAAACAAAACAAAACAAAACAAAAAAAAACAATGCTCACAGTTTACACTCATTTCCCAGTGTTCCTTTTCTGGATGTAGCTGATTCTGTCCATCATTGATCAATTGGAATTGGATTAGCTCTTCTCTATGTTGAAGATATCCACTTCCATCAGAATACATCCTCATACAGATCATTGTTGAAGTGTATAATGATCCCCTAGTATGAACAGTGTTTTAAATGCCATAGGCATTTAGATTATAGAGGCAATAGGCAACCTTGGGAGGAGGTTTTTTGAACAGAGGAATGAGATAGTTAAACTATGCTTCACACTTCATCATCTGTGTGGAAGAGGGATCTGAGAGAGACTTGAAAGCAGTTTTAGCAATACATCTTAATGGCCAGAGGATACTAACTTGTAAAGGGCTAGAACTGAGCAATGCACTTGGATAATGAAGCACAATTGGACAGTTCCCTATTAACTTGTTTGAAGGTTGACCCTCCCCAGTTGTTCTGTGCCAACTTGATTGGTGGGACAGAGGGGAGAGTGACATGTGTGGGAGGAGTAGGAGGAGGAAGAGGAAGTGAGACGCAGAAACTGACTCAGTCTCTCCTGGCATTGGAAGGAGGAAGGTGTGTGTGAAGTAGCTAGGCCTAACCCCCCTTGATTGTAAAAGATCAAGAATAAAGACGTTTATTGATCCTGACTCCAGCTGATTTCTGGGAAGACAGAGTTCCAGCACTAACCATCAGAATAAAAGAAGGATTTGCAGTTTTCAAGACTTGACAATTGAGTGGTTCTGTGGAACATGAGGGAGAGTGAAGTGCTGAAGGAAGAAGACTTAAGGCTGTAAATCTGAGTGTGTAGAAGGATGGTACTCTCAATAGGAATGGAAAATTAGGAAAAAGGGTGAGTTTGGGGAAATGAGGTGTATTTTGGACATATTATTTGAAATGTTTATAGGAGGGGGCAGCTAGGTGGTACAGTGGATAGAACACCAGCTCTGAATTCAGGAGGACCCAAGTTCAGATCTGGTCTCAGACACTTAATACTTCCTAGCTGTGTGACCCTGGGCAAGTCACTTAACCACAGCCTCAGGGGAAAAAAAAAAAGAAATGTTTATAGGACATCCATTTCAAATGCCTAAGAGATTGTTTCAGGACTGGAGTTTGTAAGAGAGACTGGAGCAGATGTATGGAAGTAGGAATCAAGCTGTATAAAAAGATGGATTCCATGAGAAAAAGAGGAGAGCCTTGGAAAGAGCTATGGGATATCCCTATATATAGTGAGGCTATTGATCCATCATCATAGGATGGATCTGAAGAAAGGAAGTTGAGAAGGAGCAACTATAGAGAAAAGAGAACTAAGTATCTTGAGAACCCAGAGAAGATAATCCAACAAAGAAGATTGATTTGCAGTCCCAAATGTGGCAGAGATGTAAAAAAAGGATGAAGGTAAGGAAAGACCATTTGATTTGGCAATTAAGAGGTCAGTGGTAACTTTGGAGAGCAATTTCAGTTCAGTAAGGTGGAAAGCCAGATTTAAAAGAGATTATTTTGTGTGAGGGGAAAAGTTGTGGCAGTAAAGATAGGCAGCTTTTTTTGTTTGTTTGTTTTAATGACTTAATGAATTATGACTATGAATTTATGATTATATTTTTAAAGCTTTTTATTTTCAAAACATATGCATAGGTAGTTTTCAACATTTACTCTTGCATTCCAAATTTTTTTCTCCTTCCCTTCCCCCACCCCTCCCCTAAATGGCAAGTAATCTAATATGCTAAGCATGTGCAGTTCTTCTATACATATTTCCACAATTATCATGCAAGCAGCTTTTTTTAAAAAATTAGATTACAGGAGAAGAATAATTTGAAAAGTTTGTTGGGTCAGGTAAGGATGAGAAAGACCTGGGCCCCACAAGAAGTATAAATTGGCAAAGTGTAAAAATTATAATGGATGGGGTGATTGTGAGTGTAATCTGTAGGAAACATGGAATAGGAAGAGATCAAGGTTAGAAGGAGAAAATTTTCCTTGATGAAATAATGGGTTATCTCTTCATCAGAGGCTAGAATAAAGATTTTTTTCAAGGGATTTCAAGGTATTTAGCAATGGAGGAGAGGGATAGTTAATAAATGATTAGAGAGCTGTATTAGATTTTCCTATCTTGTGATTACTGGTTTGGCTCTCTACACCAACAGATTTTAGCACCTAGTACAAAACATTCCATCAGTATATATAATTTTTCTCCTTTTAGCTAAAATAAATGAATGGATGTGTCCCTAAGTATTGACTCATTTTACTAATGGAGAATAGCATGTAATCTGGTGTTTCTTACAGAATATTATGAATCCCTAACTTCCTAGGTTAGTAGAGAGTCGATTTAGAGTTCAGAACCATTCTTTCTGTACATCTGCCCCACTCAGTTCTCTAAATATAAAACTTTCTTTGAAATTGCTCCACTTTGGCTTCTTATTCCTATCCACTACTCCCATTTTACTTTTCCCCCTTCTTCCCTCTGGACTCATAATTAACCATTTTCCCCTTCTACCTCTATTCCTTCTAGTCCCATATTTTACTTTTCAGGCCAGGTTCTCACTAGGTGACAATTAGCTAATCTGAGAGAGAAATTAGAGGAGATAGGGGAGAGGGCTCAGGAAAGAACCTCAGGGTAGAATTAGAGTAAGTGTGATATCTTTGATAATCCCCAAAATGGGAAGGAACAGTCAGGTAAGAGGAGAGGTCAAGAGATAGTTGTCACAAAAACCCAGCAAAAAAAGACTATATATAAGAAGAATAAAGAGTTAAGATTAGCCATTAGATTTGGGTATTAGAATTCAGGGATGAGCAAACAGTAGAATTCCAAGACCCTATTTTGTATTGTTTGTGAATTGACAGTGGTTTTTGTTTTTAAATACAATTTTATTGTATTTTTAAAATATAGAAATCATTTTTAGCTTGCAAGGTGTTACAGAACTAGGAAGTGGACTGGATTTGGCTCTTGATAATTTGCTGAACCCTGGGCAGGGAGAAAGGATTAAGAAGAGGGGGGGAGAGAGGTCAGTGGAAGTAGAGGCACAGAATATATGAATCCATAATATTTCTTTTTTTTCAGAGTTTTGTCAAGAACCAGGAATAGAGTTATATAGCTAGCTAGTAGAGATCATAGGATCCAGTGAGAGTTATTTGATTTAAAAAAAAAATTTTTAAAGCATTGATTATATTGCTCTGTGATATGTAGACAGCAATATAGTGTTCTTTACATTATGGCACATTGCTGATGTGCCAAAACTAATGCTTTACTGTGTTCAAAATTTACCACATTGACATTTTAATAAAAACACTAACAGTTTTTAATTATTCCACTTCCATAGCCTTGATGTTATGGGAAGAAAGTGAGAAGTCATCCTTGACTTCTCACTTTCTTCCCATATCTTGCCAGACCTTGTTTATATCTCTGACACATCTATTGAATATTTCCTCTTTTCTCCACTCGAATAGCGAAGACCCTAATTTGGACTATCACCTCTGACCTTGGACTATTGCAATAGTTTTATAATTAGTTTCTTTGCCTTAATCTCTCCCCACTCTAATCCATCAGATTTGAGTATGTCAGTAATCTTCAGTAGATTCAGATTACATATAAGATCAAAAACCACTGCTGTTTGACATTTAAAGCTCTTTATAACCATGTTCCCCTCCCTCCCTCTCTTTTTATACATTATCTTCTTTTACCCAATGTTTTGGTCCAGCCATACTGGTCTACTTTTACTTTCCTCACACTTGACCCTCAATTTCCTATCTGCCCTCTGAATTCTCTCTCTCTCTCTCTCAGAGTAGGAATAGATTTCTTCTTTACTTCTTAATGGAGTCCTTGGTTTCCTTAATGATTTAGGAGGAGACCGTTTATGATCCCTCTAGTGCTAAGTCCTTTCCCATTCAAATTATCTTGTGTCTCCTTGTTAAACTTTGTCTTCTTGAGGTCGAGGAATTTCACTTTTGTCTTTTTAAAGTTATTTTTTTCTGATTAACAGGTATTTTCTCTCTTTTTTCATCCCTCTTCTCACTTGAACTATTTAAAAGAAAAAGAAAACTGTTACAGAAAATATGCTTACTCAACCAAAATAAATAACCACATTGGCCATGTCAAAAAATATTACTTCTTATTCCGAATTTTAAGGTGATCACTTTTCTGGCAGAAAGTAGTAAGTAGAATGCTTCAAGTCAATCCCCAGAAATCCTGATTGATCATTGAATTGATCAGAGTTCTAAAGTCTTGAACCTGTGAAATCTTTCTAAAAATGAATTTAACAAGCATAAACATTGAAATAAGCAAATAAGTACAGAAAAAGATTGTAAATGAATTTGTAACAATTTTTCTGCATGTTCTGTGTCCTGTTCTGAACTTCCTTCTATTAGACACTGCATTTTTAAATGTTTAATTGATGTTCTTTTCATTAATTTCTCTTTATTTGGTATTACTATGTCACTACATACCTTGTGTCATCAAAGAAGCACCTCCACTCTTTTATTTATTTATTTATTCATTCATTTATTTATTTATTTATACATACATACATACATACATGCATGCATACATACATACATCCTTTCCTTACCACCACTACCACTCTTGAGCCAATTAAAAAGCAAAGTCTAAAAACAATAAAAAAAGATTCCCAATGTTTATGTTTGGTCCAAGGAGAAAGAAAATCTATACTTTGGTCATGTCTAGAAATGTAACTTTTTATGCATTTTAAATTAATTACCTCTGGCTAATAGCATGTTTCAACTTCATTCTTTTTGGATTCTTGGCTTGACATTGGTTTTACCGAGTTGTAAATTCAAAGTTGTTTTTCAGCATTATGCTATTTATCAGTTCTCTTAGGCCTCCCTGGTTTGATCTGTATGCACTAATTTCCACTTTGAAACGGTCCCATTTCACCATTTTTTCTGTCACAATAATATCTCATTATGTCTAAATGCCACAATTTGTTTAACCAATTCACAATAAGTAGAGGCTCCTTTAGTTTGTAATTTTTAGCTACTATGAAAAGAACTATTATGAATATCTATCTTTATGCATACATCCTTTTTACTTGGTTTGGTTTCTTTTGGGAATGGATTTAATTGTGGTATTGCTGGGTAAGAGAATATGTATGAGTTGGTAACTTTGAGAGCATAATTCTAAATTGCTTCCCAGAATGGCTAGACAAATACATAACTCTACCAGCAGTGGGCTAGTATTTCTATTTTTCCATAGTCCCTCCAGTTTTTCATTTTTACCTTTTTTTTACATTTTTGCCATTCTTAGTATGACTATAAAATCTCAAAGTTTATTTCTCTTTATGATTTATAATTTTTTAAAATATATTTGTTAGCTTAGATTTCTTCTTTTGAAAACTTCATATCCTTTGACTATTGGGGAATAGTCTTGAACATTTGAATTAGTTCCTTATATATCTTTTTTGTTGTTGCTGTTCCTTATATATCTTGAACATGAAGCTTTTATCAGAAAGTTGTTGCAAACATTACTTTCCCCCAGTTATTTGTTTCCTTCTACTTTTTAGTATGTTCCATTTTTTTTTGCAAAAACCTTTCCATTTTGTATAATCAGTTATTCATTTTATTTTTTATTATCTTTATTTTCACATGAAATCCCCCTACTCATGTTGCCCCAAAGTAATTTTTCCTTAATCCTCTGATATATATATATATATATATATATATATATTTAATATTTTGTCCATATCTCTTTTCCCTGAAGCCATAGAGAAGGCAAGAAAAAACAAAATCCTTTACAAATACATAGTTACACAAAATTCTCATAATAGCCCTACCCCCACCCCAGAAAGAAAACAAAAGCTGTTCTAGACACTCTGGATTCATTTGCTCTCTTTCTCTCTGGAGGTGATTAGCTTGTTGTATCATGAATCCTTTGGAATTATAGTCAATCATTGTGTTTATCAGAGTTAGTTTCGAAGTCTTTTGCAGTTGATTATCTTTACATTATTTTTGTAACATAAACTGTTTTCTTATTTCTGCTTGTTTCATTTTGCATTAGTTCATACAAATATTTGCCTTGTATGAAGGGAATTTCACCTTTTCATAAAATAATAGTAGTGTTTCATTACATTAATTTTTTTCATGTTCACTTGTTTCCAATGTCCAACCCCATCAGGGATTTTTCTGACAAGGATAATGACAAAGATAGGCATTGCTCAATTTGCAATTCTTTGCTCCTACAAAAATAGCTGCTATAAATATTTTTGTATCCATAAGTACTTTTTCTCTTTCTTTGATTTTTTTTTTTTTAGGTCATAGATCTAGTAGCTTTATTGCTGGGTAAGGGGATATACATAATTTAGCTGTTAGGTCATAGTTTCAAAATACTTATCAGAAATTCTGGACCTATTAATTTCTTTATGTAACCTTTTATATTTAGGTCTTATACCTATGTGGAGCTTGTGTTGTGTGAATTGTTGATATAAATTTAATTTGGCAGACTGCTTTTCAGTTTGTCCTGTAAATTTTGTCATGGTAAAGCTTTCTTCCAATAACCTGAAAAATTTTATCTGTCAGATCTTTGGATAAGGGAAAATTTTATGACTAGATGAGAGAGATGTAAAAATGGGTAATTTTGATTACATTAAATTTTAAAAGTTTTGCACATATAAAACCAATGTTGCTAAGATAAAGGAAAGCAATAATGGGGGGAAATTGTGTAATAAAATAATGTAAGAAACTCAATAAAAGAAAAAAATTCAAAAATTTTCTCTAGTACATGGAAAGAACCAAAAAATTGTACTGGATTTTTCAGAAAGTAGGGGTGCCATTCTCTTAAACTCCACAATATGAAAGGGATGACTGAATGTCCAAAAAGCTACAAAACTGTGCCCTTCCCATTGACCCACAGTAGATGGCACAGTAGATAAAATTGGTCCTGAAGTAAGAGACTCATCTTCGAGATTTCTACTCGTCTTAAATAATTTACTAGCTAGTTTATAATAATTTGTATAACTTCCAGAACTAACTTGTTATTTGAGGATATTTTATTCATGTTTTCTTAATTGTATGTCTAATTCTTTGATTTCTTCCGTCTTTTTTATTGTTGAGGAGAGTATAATTAATATAATATATTATATAAATATAATATAATTAATGATTGTTTGAACTGAAATCTTTTGTTAATTCTTTGAAGGCTCATGTTAAAGTGCCATTCTTCTACTTTCGAAAAGGATCTTTAGATTTGTTGGAAAGATCTTAGAACCAAGCCCATATATTTTGGTTTTAGGTAGGATGCTGTGTTGGTCTATGAGTGTCTGTGTCTTGGTCTTAGATATTTATCTTCAAGTTTGGTTACTTTTTATTGCTCTGCTATCTGTTGGCTTTCTAGATATTGTTAAATTATAACCTTGCTCTTTCCATTTGTTTTCATTGCTTTTTGTTCTGAGTCAAAATTTATTTTTGCTATTTCCACCATTATTTTTCTTATGACAGTATTCATTTCAGTAAAATATCCTCCTGAGATATTAAGATTATGGAAAGGATACTTCTTTCTTCTTCTCTATTAGAATGTAAAACTATATCATCATACAGCTCCTTAATTTACATTTCTAGGTTTGGAGCTGTAAAACTTTTAAATGCTTTCACTTTATTGAAATTTCCTTCATAGGCAGCTTTACTAAATTGGGTTTCTCCTATAAAGCAAAGGACATTTATTTGCTTCTGGTTAATTCTTTTTTCTGTAAAGTAGATTAAAATCTTTTGAGTTAGATATGCTATTACAGAATTCATTAATAATGAGATGATACCCTTTAGCATAAATGTTTTAGCTTAATATAGTTTGCTATTTTGCTATACTTTTGCTACTTTAACACTAATTTAAGAATTTAGAGAAGTGGAAAGGTACTTTTAATATTTTCTTTCCTTTCCAATATATTGTTGGTTTTTGATTGCTGAAAGGTTCCCTACACTTTTTTTCATTTATCCAGCTTCTTTTCTTCTTTGCCTCTCCTCCCTTCCCTTAAGTCAGGGGTTCTCAAACCAGAGATGCAGCCACTAAGGCCTGCTGGGTTATGGCAAATGGGCTGACGGGTGGAGACAGACTATGAGTTTTTATTTTCACTATAGTCTGGCCCTCCAACAGTCTGGCCCCCTATTTAAAAAAGTTTGAGGACCACTGCAAGTCTACAAATTTTCTGTTTCTTTTTAGCTCTGTTCTTTTACCAGTACTCTAATTCATTCCCCCCCCCCACCATTTTTTTATTTGCCGATTTTTGATTTGATGTTATACTCATTTCTTGGCATATGCTCTCTGCTTAATTGATTCTTCCCTAGGTAACAAACAAGCAAAAATAGTAACTTATACTTGAAATCGCCTACATGGAAGAGCAAACAGTCCATCTTCTTTCTATTCATGGTCATAGAATCATAATTCTTCAATCTATGATCATAATTTATCAGAGTTCAGCTCCGACTTACTTTTCTTTTTATTTGGTCATTGCTTTGAGCAGTGAATTTGAAAAGTCAGGAAGATTTGATGTTCTAGTAGATGGAGTACCAGCCCTGAAGTCAGGAGGACAAGAGTTCAAATTTGGCCTCAAACACTTAACAAATGCTAGCTGTGTGTCCCAGGGCAAGTCACTTAATTCCATTTCAAGAAATCCAACATAATAAATGCTACATATTGTATTCAGAGCTGTCCAGTTTTTGATTCCTTATAGTTTTCTTTTGTTCCATATATAATTTACATATACATACATATTTGATATCTGTAATCATACACACACACATATATATATATACACACACACACATTCATTCATATACATCTATATAAATCCATACCATGTCCTTTGTTTCTTTGAAGATGGAGAGCTTTCTTCAACTCTTCATTTCCTATACCATAACAATATTCCAACTTTATACTGTCTAGTGATTGTAAATGGTCTAAAGCAATGTTAATTAATATGACTATAATATAATTTTCCTATTTTTTTATTAAATCTATTTTTAGCTTTAATTTTGTCTGAACTCATGATTGCTATCCCTGCTTTTTTTAACCTAATAAATTCTACTCCTGATCTTTATTGCTGTGTAATTTAAAGTGATATTAAAAAAACACAAATTTCTTTTATAAATATCTAAGCCTGATTAGAAAGTAATTTATATTAGCCATTCTGTCCTTAACAAACTTTGTTCATAGTCAAATAAAAATTATTTTGTGATTACTTGTGCCAGTAGTTTTTGTTAGTAAAACTTACTAAGGTAACCTGATTTAAAAGCAAACCAGTTCTGCTGTTTAAACAATCTAGTGGAAATAATGTCCACTTTAAGGACTTAAAATGTTAATTGATAATGTAAATATTTGAAGGTTTTGCTTTAGTTTTCTTTTAGTTGTTGTTATAATAATGTTGTGACTGATTCTTTTTAACAAGTTTACATCACTAATATTCTGAGAATTTAGTTTGTACTTTCAGGAAACTGCACAATTTTAAATAATGGACTGAACTGCATTAAATTATGAAAGAAGCAAAAGAATCGCTTCAGTTTAGTCAAAAGTGAATTTGGGAGCAAGTGTGAATACATTTGGTTTGTAGATTATGAAAGTTGCAGAGGTAATACTAAAGTATATTCATATTTAAGAAATGAGGAAAAGGGGCAGGTACACCGGTAGTGAAATGGATAGAGCACCAGCCCTGAAGTCAGGAGGAACTGAGTTCAAATCTGGCCTGAGACACTTACCAAAACAGTTGTATGATCACAAATACTGGTAATAAAAGATCATTTGAATATCAGGTGCTTCTGGGATGTTATATTTTGTTGGATATTTTGGGTGGGATTTTTTGGGCTTAAGTTGTTTTCCAAGAAAGTGTGAGGTTATTAATAAAATAAATTTCAGCATCTAAAGATCGCAAAGACTAGCATTAGAAAAATATGAGACTAAAATACAGAAGAGGCTTGAGGAAGTTTGCCTTTTTTCGTCTTTTTATTATTATTGTTATTCTGTCTGACTCTTCAACACCCCAGTTTGGGGGTTTTCTTGCCAAAGATAATAATGTGGTTTACCATTTCCTTCTCAAGCTCATTTTACAGGTGAGGAAATTGAGACCAACAAGATTAAATAGCCCCAAGTCACAAAGCTATTTGTGTCTGATACCAGATTTGAACTCGTGAAGTTTTGCTGATTTCAAGTCAAGTGCTGATATTTTGTCCTTTGTGCCACCTATTTATGATGCCTAGTCAGGGTGAGAAATTACATAAGGATTTATCCGTCTTGGAAATTATTTAGTAATAAGAGGTATAACTCTTTTGACAGTTGTGAGACTGAAGATTCATTGTGAAGGGTGCATCCAAGATGTAGGGAGTAACTAAAGTGGTGGAACAGAAGGGGATAAATGTGGGGTATAGTCTAAAAAAAATTTATATAGTAATCTGCTTTGAGCATAAGGTGTGTGAAAGGGAGGGTTGATAAACCTTGAAAGATAGGTTGAAGCCAGAAGGTCTTAGATTAGACTGCCTACCAATCGGTAGGCAGTGGGAAAGTGGCTGGGATCCTGATGGGTCTGTCAGAGTTAGTATTTCATAACCTAAACTGAATCCTAGTTCTTCCTTATTCAAGGAATGACTCTCTACTGCACAAGACAGTCTTGCCCAGGTCCCATACTTACTATTTTTGTGACTTTGAACAGTGTCCTTAAACTTCTTTTGGCTTCATTTATAAAATCACCTCTGAAACAAAAAATAGCTTTAAATCTATGATTTTGTGAAATTCTAGGCTGAATCTAAGTAAACATAAATTTCCCTCCTTTGCTTAATCTGATCTCTTGAAGAGTATTGCTTTAATGAATAGATAATTAGAATTTATAATTAATCTATGAGTTATGGGTCAGAGAATTAGATGTTACTATTGTTCTTGAGAAGGGTTTGTTCCCTTAAGTAGTTTTACAATTTTTCCTTGCACTCTTGATACTATTGACCTACCTTAGCAAAGCCTTTCCATGGATTATGAAATGAAATTTATTGCAAAGATAAACTTTCATCCAGTCTGAATGATTTTAAACTTTGAACAAATGGAATTCAACTTATCTTATCAGTAGTTTCAAAAATTATGTAAAAATTGGCATATTAAATATAGGCACAAAATCCTTAAACCTCATTATTAGATTACTGGATTGCTAAGGGGAAAAAGAACAGGTATAATCTTCTTTATAATAATTGTTTTATGTAGTTTTTTTGTTTATGTAGTTTTAGTAACAGAAAATATTTTTAGATGCTAATGACTTTTTAATTGAGTGATTGTTAGGTTTCTATTAATGCTAGGTATTTGAAGGATGTTTATGACAATTTTCAAAAGTACATAAATATTCCCATAGTCTAGGCAAGAATTACATATTTTCACATATAAATACAAAACATAACAGTTTGGGGGCAGGGGTGGGAATGTTGTGTTCTCACAAACATTTGCCTATTAATTTTTAATGTCCTTTTTTCTTGTTTTTTAGCTATTTTAGTTTTGTATGAAGATTGCATTTGTAAGAAGGCTAACCTTAGATTCCCCTGATCTCTGAACAGTGAACTTTCTGTTGATTTATGATCTACAAAACATAAACATGGAACAAAACAGATGTATTTCGTTGAGCACAAGTTTCATCCAAGTATGTGGTTATTCAAGTGTCTGGTTTGTCCTGCTACCTAGATTTTATAATATAAAATGATTCTAGCAAAACACTTACCATTAGTGGAGATTTATCTAGTTGTTACTGTTGGTTTTTTGGTTTGTTTTGTCAGATATGTAAGGAAGGCACAATATTTTGACAATTCTCTTATTAATGATTTTTTAAAATAAACTATTATATAATTTTTAGATTAATGAAAAACCATCTTCTCCCATTGTAAAAGGAAGGAAAATGAAATATAATAAATATGCATACTAGGCATATTGACCATGCCTCCCCAAAATGTTTTGACTCTACATATTTGGTATGTCACATGTTTGTCCTGTCATGAGTAATTTGTTACATCATGAGGCCTCTTGTGTCAGGGTTGGATCAATGTATTGAATAGAGTACTTAAGCCTTCAAAGTTCTGTGTCTTTACAGTATTGTTGTTATATAAAGTGTTTTCTGTAGAGGGCCAGAACTCTGAAAAAGTATACCTGAAACAAGGATACTTAAAACAAGATGTTAACTCAGTGGAATTGAAGAGAGATGATGCTTCTTTATTATACATATTCTTAGTACTTAGCATGGTGATATAATGGTTCTCTAGTTCACACATAGTCAGTATGCTGTAATGATGTAATTGTAATAGGGAATTTAAGAGCTGAGAGAACTGGGGACACAGTCAGAGTGAACAGACTGTGAAAGAGTCAGACTGGGAGAAAATAAAGACTTTAGACTCTATTCCTGATTATCCTCATGGTGACTATCCTGCTGAGACTAAGGCCCGTCAGAGGACCTTCAGAAAGCTAGTCTGGACATAACAGTTTTCCTGGTTCTATTCACTTCACTCTGAATCACTTCATATAAGTCTTCCAGGTTTTTTAGAAATCCTCAACTTCCTAATCTTATAGCACAGTAGTATTCCATTAAATTTTTATTATAGTTTGTTTGGCCGGTTTCTAATTGATGGTGACTCCCTCAGTTTCTAGTTCTTTACCTTTACAAAAAGAACCAATATAAATATTTTTTTCTTTTTTTTCCCCTTTCTTTCTAACTTTTTTTTTTTTTTTTTTTTTTTTTTTTTTTTTTTGCTGAGGCTATTGGGATCAAATGACTTGCCCAGGGTCACACAGTTAGGCAGTATTAAGTATCTGGGTTCAAATTTGAGCTCAGATCCTCCTGACTTCAGGGTTGGTGCTCTATCCACTGCGCTACCTAGCTGCCCCCCAATATAAATATGTTTGTACTTATGGCTTCTTTGTCTTTGATTCATTTGGAGTATAGACCTTGTAAAGTTATCTGTGGGTCAAAAGATATACAATTTATTTAACAATTTTTGGAATATAGTTCCAAAGTGTTTTTTAGGATGTCTGCAGATTACAGCACCATTGATTAAAATAGTTCATTTACATGCCAGTTTTTCTATAATCCATCATTTGTCATTTTCCTTTTTTGTCAACTTTTCTAGTCTAATAGGTATGAGGAGAAAACTTAGAATTGCTTTAATTTCCAATCATCTAATTATTAATGATTTGATAAAACAACATCCAATTTGAGATGGCCAATAGGAAGTTGGAGATGGGAGATTGGAGACCAGGAAAGAAGTTAAAGCTGAATAAGTAATCTCTCTTGTTCCTCAGATAATTTCATAATGCTCTGCTTAGACATTTTTTTACCCCCTTACCTTATTCTCTCCAGTATCATAGTTATTTTTGTCCCTCTCTACTTCCCATCAGTTTATGAATTTTTTGAATGCAGTGTCACTGTCATCTTTATGTCCCCAACACCTTGTACCAGTTGTCATTAGTAAATGGCTAATAAATTGTTTACTTCTTTCCCAGAAATATCCCTTAAAATTATTAAAACAGCCTGAGTCACTGTTGCTGTGAGCTGAAATTTAGTTCAGTTCAATAATTATTGGTGACCTTGTATCAATTGGGTAATGACTTAAATTTGACTCAGTTTCCTATGCGTTTAAGAAATTAGATCTTTATCCTGAAACTTGCTATTCATTTCCTATCCCTACTCTCATCCCCATCCCTGTTCCTACTTCAAATTTTGGCTGCATTGGCTTTGTGCAAACATTTTTAATTTAATGTAATCAAAATTATCTATCTTTCTCCTTTTGTTATGAAATTGTCCATTGTACATAGATATGGAAGGTCATTTGTTTCTTTGATTGCCTGATTTGTTTATGATGTCATTCTTTATGTCTAAATCAATGTACCATTTTGAACTTATGTAGATGTCCTATGTTGGTCTATGCCTAGTTTCTATAAGACTAGTTTGGAGTTTTCCAAGAATTTCTTGTGAGATAATGAGTTCTTGTCCCCATGGCTGTCATTTTCAGGTTTATGAAGCATTTGGTTGGTTACTTTTCTCATTTGTTTCTATTTATTTTTTTTAAGTTTCTATTTTTTTTAATTTAGGCTTTTTATTTACAAAACATATGCATAGGTAATTTTTCAACACTGACTCTTGTAAAACCTTTTGTTCCAAATTTTCCCCTCCTTCCTCCCACCCCCTCCCCTAGATGGCAAGTAGTTAAATATGTTAAAATATATTTTAAATCCAACATACATATACATATTTATACAATTATCTTGTTGCACAAGAGAAATCAGATAAAGAAGAAAAAAAACTGAGAAAGAAAACAAAATCCAAACAAACAACAACAGAAAGAGTAAGAATGCTATGTTGTGTTCCACACTCAGTTCCACAGGCATCTCTCTGGGTGTAGATGGCTTTCTTCATCACTGAACAAGTGGAACTGGCTGAGTCATCTCATTGTTGAAGAGAGCCATGTCTATTGGAATTGATCCTCATTTAAAGTCTTGTTGTCGTGTATAATGATCTCCTGGTTCTGCTTATTTCTTTTAGCATCAGTTCATGTATGTCTCTCCAAGCCTCTCTGAAATCATCTTGCTGGTCGTTTCTGACAAAACAATAATATTCCATAACATTCATATACCATATTTTATTTGATGGGCATTCATTTAGTTTCCAGTTTCTTGCCATGACAAAAAGGGCTGCCACAAACATTTTTGCACATGTGGGTCCCTTTCCCTCTTTTGGGATATAATCCCAGTAGAAACACTGCTGGATCAAAGGGCATGCACAGTTTGATAACTCTTTGAGTATAGTTCCAAATTGCTCTCCAGAATGGCTGGATCCGTTCACAATTCCACCAGCAATACATCAGTATCCCAGTTTTCCCACATCCCTTCCAACATTCATTATTATCTTTTCCTATCATATTAGCCAATCTTAGATGTGTGTAGTGTTATCTCAGGGTTGTCTTAAATTTGCATTTCTCTGATCAATAATGATTTGGAACACCTTTTCATATGACTACAAATACTTTCAATGTCTTCATCTGAAAATTGTCTGTTCATATCATTTGACCATTTATTGCTTGGAGAATAGCTTGATTTCTTATAAATTTGAGGAAATTCTCTATATATTTTGGAAATGAGGCCTTTATCAGAACTTTTGAATGTAAAAATGTTATCCCAGTTTATTGCTTTCCTTCTAATCTTGTCTGCATTAGTTTTGTTTGTACAAAAAACTTTTAAGTTAATATAAGAAAAATAATCAATTTTGTAATTAGTAATGACCTCTAGTTCTTTGGTCACAAATTACTTTCTCTTCCACAGATCTGAGAGGCAAACGGTCATATATTCTTCTAATTTGTTTATAATATCATTCTTTATGTCTCGATCATGAGCCCAATTCAACCTTATCTTCATACACAGTGTTAGATGTGGATCTATGCCTTGTTTCTACCATACTAATTTCCAATTTTCCCAATAGTTTTGTCAGATAGTGAATTCTTATCCCCAAAGCTGAGGTCTTTGGGTTTGTCAAATACTAGATTGCTTTGCCATTGACTATTTTGTTCTGTGAACCTAACCTATTCCACTGATCAGCTGCTATATTTCTTAACCAGTAACAAATTGTTTTGATGACTGCTGCTTTGTAATATAGTTGTAGATCTGGTACAGCTAGGTCACCTTCATTTGCTTTTCTTTTCATTAATTCCCTTGAAATTCTTTATCTTTTGTTCTTCCATATGAATTTCGTTATTTTTTTCTAGGTCACTAAAATAGTTTCTTGGGAGTCTGATTGGTATAGCACTAAATAAATAGATTAGGTAGTATTGTCATCTTTATCATATTTGCTCGGCCTATCCAAGAGCACTTAATACTTTTCCAGTTGATTAGATCTGACTTTATTTGTGTGGAAAGTGTTTTGTAGTTTTGCTCATATAATTCCTGACTTTCTTTTGGCAGATAGATTCCCAAATATTTTATCCTATCAACAGTTATTTTTTTAAATGGAATTTCTCTTTGTATCTTTTGGTGTTGGATTTTGTTAGTGATATATAAAAATGCTGATGATTTATGTGGATTTATTTTGTATCCTGCAACTTGGCTAAAGTTGTGGGTTACTTCTAATATCTCTGGGGTTCTCTAAGTATACCATCATATCATCTGTAAAGAGTAATAATTTAATTTCCTCATTACCTACTCTAATGCCTTTAATGTCTTTCTTGATTATTATTGCCAAAGCTAGCATTTCTAACATGATATTGAATAGTAATGGTGATAGTGGGCAACCTTGTTTCACCCCGATCTTATTGGGAATGGTTCCAGTTTATCCCCATTACATATGATGCTTACTGATGGTTTAAATAGATGCTACTGACTGTTTTAAGGAAAACTCCACTTATTCCTATACTCTCTAGTGTTTTTAATAGGAATGGGTGTTGGATTTTATTAAATGATTTTTCTGCATCTATTGAGATACTCATATGGTTTGTTAATTTGATTATTTGACATAGTCAATTATGCTAATCGTTTTCCTAATATTGAACCAGCCCTGCATTCCTGGTATAAATCCTACTTGGTCTTGGTGTATTATTCTTGGGATACTTTTCTGTACTCTTTTTGCTAATATTTTATTTAAGATTTTAGCAGCAATATTCATTAGGGAGATTGGTCTATAATTTTCTTTCAATGTTTTCGTCCTGCCTGATTTAGGTATCAGTACCATGTCTGTGTCATAAAAGGAATTTGGTAGGAGTCCTTCATTCCTTATTTTTTCAAATAGTTTATATAGTATTGGAGTTAATTGTTCTTTAAGTGTTTGCTAGAATTCCATCTGTTCTTGGGGATTTTTTCTTAGGGAGTTGATTAATAACTTGTTCTATTCTTTTTCTAAAATGGGACTATTTAAGTAACTTATTTCCTCTTCTGTTAATCTGGGCAATCTATATTTTTTAGATATTCCTCCATTTCATTTGGATTGTTAAAATTTATTGGCATAAAGTTGGACAAAGTAACTCCTAATTATTGCTCTAATTTCCTCTTCATTGCTGAAGAGGAAATTCTTCTTTTTTGAGACTAACAGTTTGATTTTCTTCTTTCCTTTTGCTAATCAAATTAACTAATGGCTTATCTGGCTTATCTATTTTGTTGTTTTTTTAATAAAACCAACAGAGATATAAAATTTCCCCTTATTTCTGCTTTGGCTGCATCCCACAAATTTTGGTATGTTGTCTCATTATTGTCATTCTCTTGGATGAAATTATTGATTTGCTGTTTCACTCATTCATTCTTTAGCATGAGATCATTTATTTTTCAATTGCTTTTTAGTCTATTTTCCCCTAGGCTTTTATTTATAGTAATTTTTATTGCATCGTGATCTGAAGGAAATGCACTTACAATTTCTATAGCCTTTCTGCATTTGATTTTGAAGTCTTTATATCCTAATATATGCTCAATTTTTGTATAGGTTCCATGAACTGCTGAGAAGAAAATATGTTCCTTTCTGTCTCCATTCAGTTTTCTCCAAAGATCTATCATACATAACTTTTCTAATATTCTATTTACCTCTTTAACTTCTTTATTTATTTATTTTGTGGTTTGATTTATCTAGTTCTGAGAGTGCAACATTGAGATCTCCCACTATTATAGTTTTGCTGTCTGTTTCTTCTTATAGGTCTTTTAACTTCTCCTTTAGGAATTTAGATGTTATACCATTTGGTGCATATATGTTTACTATTGATATTGCTTCATTATCTATGGTACTTTTTAGCAAGATATGGTTTCCTTCCTTATTTCTTTTAATTAGATCAAGTTTTGCTTTTGTTTGATCTTACATCAGGATGGCTATCCCTGCTTTTTTTACTTTACCTGAAGCATAATAGATTCTGCTCCAGCTTTTTACCTTTATTCTGTATGTATTCTCTGCTTTAAATCTCTTTCTTGTAGACAACAAATTGTAGGATTTTGCTATCCACTTTCATTTTATGGGAGAGTTCACCCCATTCACATTATAATTAAAATTATTAATTCTGTAATTCCTGCCATTTTATTAACCCCCAAATTATACTTGTCTTTTCCCTTTTTCCTCTTTCCCTCCTCCCCAGTATTTTACTTAAGAGCACTACTTACTTCAAAAAGCCCTTACTCCTTTTTTATACTTTTCCCTTACTATTTCTGTTTTCCCTTCTATTTAGCCTACCCTTTCCCTTTTCTCCTTTCCCTTCCTACTTTTCAATAAGACAAGAAATGTTTGTCTGTAAACTAAATATGGTTAATATTTTTGAGCCAAATCTGATGAGTGAGATTCACAAAATGTTTATCCGTCTTTCTTCTTTCCATCAAATATAATAGGTTTCCTTTGCCTCTTCGTGAGATGCAATTTCTCACATTTTACCTCCTTTTCCCTTTTTCTGGTACAATCCCCTTTCCACCTCTAGTTTCTTTATTATATTGTAGCAGTAAAATCAGATTATATATGCACTTTTTTTTTTAATTTTCCTAATTTTTTTAAATTATAGTTTTTATTTACCAGATATATGCATGGGTAATTTTACAATATTGACAATTGCCAAATCTTTTGTTCCAATTTTTCCCCTCCTTCCCCTCTTTCCCTCCCCCATATGGCAGGCTGACCAATACATGTTAAATATGTTAAAGTATAAATTAAATACAATATATGTATACATATACATGCACTTTCTATGTATACCCATAAAAGAAAATACAGTTCTTGAGTTCTTTTCTTTTTACCTTTTTATGCCTCTCTTGAGTTCTATATTTGGAGATCAAATTTTTTGTTCAGCTTTGGTCTTTTCATTAGAAATAAATGGAATTCACCTGTTTCATTGAATGCCTATCTTCTTAACTGAAAGAAAATACTCAGTTTAGCAGGATAGTTTATTCTTGGCTTCATTACAAGTTCCTTTGCCTTTGGGAATATCAGATTCCAGTTCCTTTGATCCTTTTTGGTGGAAGCTGCTAGGTTCTGGATAATCCTTATTGTATAGCTCCTTGGTATTTAAATTATTTTTTTCTGGCTGCTTGTAAATATTTTTTCCTTGGTCCAATAGTTTGAAATTTAGCCATGATATTCATTGGAGTTAGGATCTCTTTTAGGATTCTTTCAATGGTTATTTTACCTTATGATTCTGACATTTAGGCAGTTCTTTTTGAGGATTTCCTTTAAAATAGTATCAAGGCTCTTTTTTTCATCATGGTTTTTAAAGAGTCCAATAATCCTTACATTGTTTCTCTTAAACCTATTTTCAGTTGTTTTCCCAATTAGGTATTTTACATTTTTTTTTTTTTGGTTTTGCTTGACATTCTTGTCTCATTGAGTCATTTCTATTTGTTCAGTTCTGAATTTCAGTGAATTATTTACTTCTTTTTGTATTTGTCTAATTGAATTTTTAAATGAGTTGTTTTGTTCTGTGGATTTTTTTTTCCATTTCATGAATTCTGTTTTTTAAGGAATTATTTTCTTTTTCAGTTTCACAAATTCGGTTTTTTTGGAAGTTGTTTTCTTTTTCCATTTTATCAAATCTATCTGTTAGTGAGTTAAGCGTTTTCTAAACCCTCTTGCAAAGTTCTCATTTCCTTTCCCCGTTTTTCTTCCAGCTCTCTTTTAAGATCCTTTTAAATTTCTACTAGGAGAACCTTGTGTGATGGGGGACCAGGTTATATCACCTTTTGGGGCTTTGTCTGGAGACAATCTGTTTTTAGTCTCTTCAGGGTTTGAAATCTGTTCTCTTTCACCATAAAAACTGTTTATGGTCAGAGTTTTCTTTGCCTTTTTACTCATTAAAAAAAAAAAAAAAAAAAAAAAAAAGTTAAGGTCTGTGTATAGGACAGGAGAGGTTTTCCAAGATTTCTCTACAAATGACTGCAACTGTGCTGAGTCCCTTCTGACTCACTCCCAATGCTGGGTGGGCATGACCAGGTCCTGTGAGATTGTGGAGTTAGGAGATTCACTATTGATCTTTTGTGTTTGTTTCTGATGTTTTTTTTAACTGATCTACTGGCTTGCAACCAGGGCAGAATAACCAACATTGCTATAGATTCCTCCCTGTAGATTCTCTGCTACCTGTGCTCAGCCGGCTTGCACTTGACTGGCCTCCCTCCTTGTTTGATTGAAACAGACCTTTTCTGGTGATCTTTAAAATTATCTTCTGCTGGTAATTTGTTGCATTCCCAATATTCCTGGATTCTGCCAGTCCAGAACTAATTCAGAAGCTGGATTTGCTAATTAGTCTGAAGAAGGAGAAGGTCAGAAAGAAATGTGGGTCCTTTCTGCCATCTTGGCTTTCCTCCCCCTTCCCCCCTTTCTATTTATTGTACAGCTAACTTATTTTGTTGATCAACCTCTCTTTCATATTGAGTACCAAGTTGTTTTGACCAAGTTGTTTTGATAATTATAGTTTTGTATTGTAGTTTGAGATCTGATACTGGGTTTTTTTTTTTCCTAACTAATTTTTGGCTTGTTCAATTTATTTTATGATGTGATTATTTTTTCCTGGTCTTTTAATATGAATAATTTATATTTTTCTAAATATTCACCCATATTGTTTAGATTTCCAGTGTTACTGGCATATAATTTGGCAAAACAACTCATAATAACTGCTTTTATTTCATCTTCATTGGTTAATTTACCTTTCTCACTTTTGATATTGGTAATTTGAAAATCTTTTTTTGAAAATCAAATTAGCCAGTGGATTATCTATTATATTGTATTTTCCCTTTCCCTTCCTCTCAAAAAACAAACAGCTGGTGGATTTATTTATTTGCTCAGTGTTTTGAGGTTTTTTGATTTTTGTTTTGATACTTAATTGGAAGTTTTTTGTTTTTCTATTTTTTCAATTGCATGTTCAGTTTGTTGATTTATTCTATCTCTTTTATTGATGTAAGTTTATAAAGATATAATTTTTTCCTTAAGTAATTCTTTTGCTGTATTCTCCACATTTTGGTATGTTGTTTCCTATTTGCACTTAATGAAATTATCAGTTGTTTGTATTATTTCTTATTTGACACAACTATTTTTTAAGATAAAGTTAATTCATTTCCAGTTAGCTTTTTTGGTCTATGGTCTAATATTTCTTTTGTTCTTAGTATTGTTCAATTGTTTCTTCAGTTGTGCCCAGCTCTTGATGACCCTATTTGGAGTTTTCTTGGCAAAGATATAGTGGTTTATCATATCCTTCTCTAGCTCATTTTAAAGCTGAGAAAACTGAAGCAAACAAGATTAGGTGACTTGTCCAGAGTTACCACTAAGTATCTGGAACCACATCTGAACTCAGGAATATTTGTTTTCCTAACTCTAGACCTCACACAGGACACCCAGGCTTTCTAACTAATTATATTCCAAGACTTTTACTGATGATAATGTGGAAAGTTATGCAAAGAGCACTGCAGAGGCATCTGGTGATCAAGAATGTAGGTTGTAATACATGTAAAGGAAATACTGTATTTGAAAGGAATAAAGATAGAGGGCTGTATGCTTGAAAAACCAAGTGTGCTAGTTATGTGCTAAAAACAAGGGATAGACCCAAAGAGATCTTAAAGAAGGGAAAGGGACCCATATATGTGCAAAAATGTTTGTGGTAGCTCTTTTTGTAGTGGCTAGCAACTGGAAACTGAGTGGATGCCCATAAATTGGAGAATGGCTAAATAAGTACTGGTATATGAGTGTGAAAGAATATTATTCTGTATGAAATGATCTGCAAGGTGATGTTAGAGAGGACTGGAGAGTCTTACATGAACTGATGCTGAGTGAAATGAGCAGGACCAAGAGATCATTATACACTTCAAAAACAAAACTATATGAGGATCAATTCTGATGGAAGTGGCTCTCTTCAACATGAGATGATTCAAACCAGTTCCAGTTGTTCAGTAATGAAGAAAATCAGCTACACCCAGAGAGAGAACTATGGGAAATGAGAGTGGGCCACAACATAGCATTTCTACTCTTTCTGTTGTCGTTTGCTTGCATTTTTGTTTTCCTTCTCAGGTTTTTTTCTTTCTTTCTAGATCTGATTTTTCTTATGTAGCAAGATAACTGTATAAATATGTATACATATTGGATTTAACATATATTAACATGTATTAGACTACCAGACATCTAGGGGAGGGGGATGGGGGGAAGGAGGGGAAAAGATGGAACAGAAGGTTTTGCAAGGGTCAGTGTTGAAAAATTACCGATGCATATGTTGTGTATAGAATAGCTATAATAAATGAATGAATGAATGAATGAATGAATGAATGAATGAATGAATGAATTTAAAGTAAAATAAAAAAATAAGGGGTACATAATAAAAAAATCTTTTTGATATATTAGTATCCATGCATTTGTAACCAAAGACTTAGGGGAAGGTCCCTAATATATAGGGAGGACAGAAATCTGGTAGATATGGTCATTAAGAATGATAGATAATAGTAGCTCAGGTATACACATGAATATGTGCATGTATGTTTGTGTATATATATATCTATATATATATATATATAGATATATATATAGAGAGAGAGATATATATAGATAGATAAATTGATACCTTGGTAGCATTAAGATTTGCAAAATACTTTACATTCAGAATGGATTGAAATCTGCATCAAGAGTTATACCAAACTCCTGAATGATTATAGATCTGATTTAAGAGATTCTGTAATGTGCCACATTTTAATTCAATTGACACAGTATTGTTTTGCAAACAGTAACATCTGGAGAGCTTACCATCTGGACTCAGTGCTAAAGTCTTCCATAATGACCAACACAATCCAACAGCAAGAAATACAAAGAGAAATTCCATTCAAAATAACAGTCGATAGTATAAAATACTTGGGAATATATCTACCAAAGGAGAGTCAGGAATTATATGAACAAAATTACAAAACACTTGCCACAAAAATAAAGTCAGATTTAAATAATTGGAAAGACATTCAGTGTTCTTGGATAGGCCGAGCGAATATAATAAAGATGACAATACTCCCCAAACTAATCTATTTATTTAGTGCTATACCAATCAGACTCCCAAGAAACTATTTTAATGGCCTAGAAAAAATAATAACAAAATTCATATGGAAGAATAAAAGGTCGAGAATTGCAAGGGAACTAATGAAAAAAAAGTCAGAGGAAGGTGGTCTAAGTGTACCTGATTTAAAGCTATATTATAAAGCAACAGTCACCAAAACCATTTGGTATTGGCTAAGAAATAGACTAGTTGATCATTGGCATAGGTTAGGTTCACAGGGCAAGATAGTGAATAAAAATAGCATTCTAATCTTTGACAAACCCAAAGATCCCAAATTTTGGGATAAGAATTCATTATTTGACAAAAACTGCTGGGAAAACTGGAAATTAGTATGGCAGAAACTAGGCATGGACCCACATTTAACACCACATACTAAGATACGATCAAAATGGGTCCAAGATTTAGGCATAAAGAATGAAATCATAAATAAATTGGAGGAACATGGGATGGTTTACCTCTCAGACTTGTGGAGGAGGAAGGAGTTTGTGTCCAAGGGAGAACTAGAGACCATTATTGATCACAAAATAGAACATTTTGATTACACCAAATTAAAAAGTTTCTGCACAAACAAAACTAATGCAAACAAGATTAGAAGGGAAGTAACAAATTGGGAAAACATTTTTACAGTTAAAGGTTCTGATAAAGGCCTCATCTCCAAAATATACAGAGAATTGACTCTAATTTATAAGAAATCAAGCCATTCTCCAATTGATAAATGGTCAAAGGATATGAACAGACAATTTTCAGATGATGAAATTAAAACTATTTCCACTCATATGAAAGAGTGTTCCAAATCACTATTGATCAAAGAAATGCAAATTAAGACAACTCTGAGGTATCATTACACACCTGTCAGATTGGCTAAGATGACAGGAACAAATAACGATGAATGTTGGAGGGGCTGTGGGAAAACTGGGACACTGATGCATTGTTGGTGGAGTTGTGAAAGAATCCAACCATTCTGGAGAGCAATCTGGAATTATGCCCAAAAAGTTATCAAAATGTGCATACCCTTTGACCCAGCCATACTACTACTGGGCTTATACCCCAAGGAACTACTAAAGAAGGGAAAGGGACCTGTATGTGCCAAAATGTTTGTGGCAGCCCTTTTCATAGTGGCTAGAAGCTGGAAGATGAATGGATGTCCATCAATTGGAGAATGGTTGGGTAAACTATGGTATATGAATGTTATGGAATATTATTGTTCTATAAGAAATGACCAACAGGAGAAATACAGAGAGGCTTGGAGAGACTTACATCAACTGATGCTGAGTGAAATGAGCAGAACCAGAAGATCATTAAACACTTCAACAATGATACTGTACGAGGTTGTATGCTGATGGAAGTGGATTTCTTCAACATAGAGAAGAGCTAATCCAATTCCAATTGATTAATGATGGACAGAACCAGCTACATCCAGAAAAGGAACACTGGGAAATGAATGTAAACTGTTATTTTTACCTTCTGAATCCAATTCTTCCTGTGCAACAAAAAATTCGGTTCTACATACTTATATTGTATCTAGAATATACTGTAATATATTTAACATATATAAGACTGCTTGCCATCTGGGGGAGGGGGTTGGGGGAGGAAGGGAAAAAATCTGAATAGAAGTAAGTGCAAGGGATAATGTTGTAAAAAGTTACCCATGCATATGTACTGTCAAAAAAATGTTATAATTATAAAATAAAATAAAATAAAAAATTAAAGATGAAAAAAAAAAAGTCTTCCATAATGGGACAATTTTATGAGCATCATCAGTCTTCCTGTTTTATACTTCATTTGATATTGATAGTCATAGCTGGTTGAATAGTCTCATTGAAAATTAGAGATTCATTATAACTTTTAAAAAAATCTTAGATTGTTTTTACGTATAGAGCTAAATCAGTGTTTTGCTTTATTAAATCAAATTCTTTTTATAGACAACAAGGAATAAACTTTTATGGGATTTATGTATTCTTTATACCTTTCAATCATCTAGGAGACAGCTAGATAGCTCAATAGATAGATTGCTGGATCTAGAGTCAAAAAGAGAAGAGTGTTCTCAGACACTTATTTGCTGTGTGATTCTAGGCAAGCCACACTCTGCCTTAATACACTAGAGAAGTAAATGGCAAGCCACTCCAGTATCTTTTCTCCTAAGTCCCCATGAACAGTGCATTGTTCATGGGATTATGAAGAATTGAACACAATTGAACAACCAAGCAAAAATAACACACTTTTCAGCCAGTAATTTTATTGTTATAGAGGATTTATGATAGGGTACCTTTCCCTTCCTTTTCTAACATTAGGGATGTCCTTGATTGGGTACTTTATTCTCATAAAAATTTATAGATCGAAAAATATAGGAAATATGAGTTCCATTTTCTTTTTTGTCTTTTTAAAAAACAATAAAGTGTGGCACTTTGGTCACTTGTTTTATTTACAAGCTTCTGTAGGAATCTTTAAACACCTTAAATCTCTCAACATTGTCAAAAGTGTATTACCTCTAACACAGATCTTTATTTAGACCTTATTTGATCTAAATAATTGTACTTTTCATTGCTTTTGTATGTTCCTTTTATAACTTTTCTAGTTTCCTGTGTAGCTTATCAGGAACAATAATACTGACTCTAAAAGTGGCAGCTCTGTTGTCATTGATGAAGCTTAAATGTTAAAAATCTTAACAAATCTTTTTCACTTATTATCTCATGCCATATTTCCAGCTTCATTCCTTCATTCTTTTAGGATCATTTTTCTTAATTGGCTCTCTCATACCAAGTTTTTTATAATCACAGTTTATATTTTCTCTCCTGTTTTAGTTGATCATTATTGATATTTTTTCTTATGTCACCTTGATTACCCATTATCTCCTACTTAGAGAAATGACAAATTTTTTTTATATTTTAATAGTTTTTTATTTACCAGATATATGCATGGGTAATTTTACAATATTGACAATTGCCAAACCTTTTGTTCCAATTTTACCTTTCCTTCCCCTCCCCTCCATGGCAGGTTGACCAATACATGTTAAATATGTTAGAGTATAACTTAAATACAATATGTATACATGGAAATGACAAAATTTTTAAAGGAGGGGAAAAAAGCAGCATAGCAGAACTTAACAATATGAACCTGAGTCCATCAGAATATGTAATGTTTTATCTCTCTAGTCTTCCACAGATAAAAATGCTTTCCACTGCTTCTTCATGCTTTGTGAAGTGATGCTGCTCACAGTCATCAGCATTTTTTTTCTGTAAGATTTTATAAAGCAGTTTATATGGTTACCATATGTCTAGTAAGTGGGTTAGGTATTCTTTGACTAAAGGATTGTTAAGTAGTTTTCATCTTTGTTATAGCAGAGTCTTAACATTAATTGAATTTTGGTAAGAAATCTCTTAAACTTCCTTCTTAGTGTCCTTTTTTGGGTCATCATCCATGTCACATTCCCTGATTTTGTTTGTACATTAGGACTCTGTTTTCAGCCTTTTTATTTGTTTCTCTATGTTTCCCCTGTGACATTATCTCACAAAGTTTTAATTATCATGACTAAGTTGATTGCTTTTAAGTCTACAATGTTCAGAAGCTGCCCTTGGACCTTTGGAAGTAGATATCCCATTGATATCTGAGACTCATAATTCTCAATTCTCTTCCAAACTTTCTGTTGAGGCACCATCTTTTTATTGAGCTAAGTTCCCAATCTTGGTGACAGCCTCAATTTTCCACTCTTACCAAACACAGATATCCAAAAATTTGCCACATTTTTGTCAACTCTGCCTGCATTCTCCCATTCTTCTTGCCTCTTCTTTCTTCTTTCAAAACTAACTTGACACTTCTGTGAAATCTTTCTCAACATTGCCCCGTTGTTGGCATTTTCTTCCTTTTCAGATCACTTCATATTATACTTACATGTGTACATTGTATTGTATAGAAGGGAATGACAACTTCCTAAATATCATTGTTAGTGCCTGTTTACTTATTTAAAACATGTAAGCATTATGAGGGCAGGGATTGTGTCTTACTAAACTTTATTTCTTAACCAGTTCCTTTCACAGTCCTTTGTATTATGTAGATATTTCATAAGTATTTGTTGTGTTTTTATGTGTTGTATCATTCAATTTCAGGATATCATCACCTCTTGCTTGGACAGTTACAGTAGTATTCTAATTGTTTTCTATGTCTCAAGGTCTATGATTCTTCCAGTCCATAATCCACAGAGCTGCTGGAATCATGGTCCTAAAACGGTTTTCTGAAAATGTCATTTCTCTACTCAGTAAACTCTAAAATTTTTCATAACCTTCTCTTTCCAGATTTAATATACATTATTCTCCTTCACACTCTTTGGCACAATTAAACTAGTCTTTTTGTTCCTAAACAGCACTGTCTTTTTTTGCTGTTCTTTTGCATTGTCCACGCCTGGGCTGCATTGACTCTTTACCTTTACCTTGTAGAATCCCAAGTTTTTTTCAGAGCTCACTCATTTACCATCTTATTCAGGCAGTGGTAAAGATCTTTTTCCAGAGTGCTTTCTATTTTATTTTGTGTGAGATCACTCTCTTTTTTCCCTCCCCCCTCTTTCTCTTCCCCCCCCTCTCTGTCTCTGTCTCTCTCTGTCTCTCTCTCTGTCTCTCTCTCTGTCTCTCTCTCTGTCTCTCTCTCTCTCTCTCTCTCTCTCTCTCTCTCTCTCTCTCTCTCTCTCTCTCCATCCCTCCCTTCTTCCCTCCTGCTATCTTTGTTCCTCCTCTCCTCCCTTTCCCACACACACAGAAACATATGCACTACTAGGATCTTATATTTGGTGTTTTTTAAGGTCATTCTGTTAAATTCCTTCATTTTACATTTTAGAACCTATTAATTAGGACATTCAGGTAATGTCAAGAGTCTGAATTTGAACTGAGGTCTTGTAACTTCATATCCTATTTTACCATGTTGGCTTGCAAATGTTGTCTTCTAAAGTAGAATAAAAGTACCTTGGTGGCAGGAACTGATTAATTTTTGTTTTTGTATCAGAAACACCTGTCATAGTCATTGTTACATAGTAAATACATAATAAATGCTTATTGATTGATTGATGGACTATTTTCATTTTTGTCATCATATATCTATAAATTACCACAGTGATTTCTGCATAGTGAACCCTCAATATTTACTCAAATTAATTGTATTGCTATAATTTTTTTTAAAAACAGTGTGATATCATTTTTTCCACAAGTAATTCTTTGTGGAGTTAGGACAGGTATTTTCTTTTTGTAGAGTAGCTCTTAAATGGGTTGTCTAATTTCTCTTTTGAGATGAAGCTTTTTAGCTTGAAATATTTTATACATTTTTAGATGATCTTTTTGTCCTAAATTCATGAAACTATATATAATAATTTCCAAATGTTTTCTTGATTTCTTTTGTCCTTGTTCTGATATCTCAATTTTAATTTTGTTGAATGAGTTCTTTAGGGAAAGTAATAAACTTTTAAAATTTAAACATTTAAATAGCAAGAGGTTAAAGTCTTAATTGAAAATTATTGTCTGCTTTAAATAACTAGTCCTTAACATTTTTTTTTTTCTATTGTGACCTTATGGACCATTTCTCACAATAATTTGAAGTCATTAGAAGTTAATTAAATTATATAGTTTTTCTTCTATCCAAATTTACAAACCATCCCTGAAATCTATGTACAGATTCATTAGGGTATCTTGACATTTTAAACAAATTGTTTCAAACACAATGTAGCCAGATATTTTTTGCCCCTCTTTTATTTTCTTAAAATTTGTTAAGTAAAATTTAACACATTTAAGGATTATGTTATATCTTTCTTTACCATGCTATCATTTTTTTTCCCTTATTTGCAAAGACCCTGTGTGGACAGTAATGACCGCACGCTTCCGATTGCCAGCTGGCAGAACTTACAATGTACGAGCATCCGAGCTGGCACGAGACAGACAACATACAGAAGTGGTTTGCAATATCCTTCTCTTGGATAACACAGTACAAGCTTTCAAAGTCAATGTAAGTATCATATGCAAACCTTATTGCTTTTTTTTGTACTAGTATAAATTTTCATGTATATTTAACCTGGTCTAATTGAGGTAAAAGCCAGTCTGAATTTAGGAAAAACATTAATTTTTTAAAAAATATATTTTAGAATTTAAAACAGTATTTTAGGAACAAGGATCAGTCTTAATACCCATATGTTATTGGTGGTATTATGGCTGCATGATACATTTACAGCATTAAAATAATTAAAAATGAACATCTTCACTTCTTAGTGGAAGCATTATTTAGATAAGTTAGTCTAATTTATAGATTAATTTCTCAGAATACAGTGAAGAAATAAAGTGAAACAGGAAATAACTATGATTTGCAAAGAAATACTGAAGTAATAGATGAAAAGAAATGTACAATTACAAAAGAAAATGAGTTGGTCAAGTAGTGATAGAAAAGAGAAGACTCTTGGAAAATCATGTTAATTCACTGGTATTCTCATTCTCAAAGAAACAAAACAAAACAAAAATGCCCTTAGTAGATAATTGGGTGAAGCCTCTGTTATGAGCTTGTGTGAAGAAATGATTAAGAAGCCTGTTAAACAGGCAGGTTTGTATGGGTTACAGTTGGCATCATTGGCCTGAGCATCCACAACGATGAGGTAGTATATTTGAGTATTTTCATTCTCTGGTATGGAGAGTAACTCAAACTAGTCTAAACAAATATGTTGATCCATTGGAGAGCTTTAGAAAACTTTAATGAACAGTTCAGCATTGATTTGGAATTAATCTATCAGTTATAAATCATTCTTCTAAAATGCATTGAAAGTTCTTGAAAACAAATCTCAAAAATATTCTAAGCTTATTGCTATTTTATTAATATGTTAATATGAATGACAGACAGAAAAGCCTAGCCTTTATGTGAATTGTTTATTTGTTAACCAAAATTTTTGAGTGTCTGGTATGTGCATATCTCATCAATAACCCAGGTTCTCTGGTGACAGAAAAAAAATAATAAAAACCCCTTTTATTTTTTTAAACTAGAAAACAACCATTGTAAATCAAAAAAATACTTTATAAACCACAGATTCCTCTGTGTCAGCTTTTCTTATTAATAACTTTGATTTCACACAACTTTCAGAGCACCATTTTAAAAAACTATTCTTGACACTTGAACCTTAAAAACATTTTTTTTTTAGTGTGTAGAAAAATTTCATTGTCAATCCTTTCTTAGAGGTCTGTTATATTATTAGTATCCAGTATTTGCTTTATGCCCCCAAGAAAGCATCGAATCTGAAGTAAAGAATTTGAGATATGTGATTATTTTGATTAAGATATCTCTCAGTGGGGAAAACCAAAATCCAGCCTGAGTTCAACATGAATTTCTGTAGCTCAAAATCATTTTCACACACAAGTATAATATGATGAAACTTTCTTGCCCCTTAGGGTAGAATGTGATAGAGCTAAGATCAAACTTTTTAATTTGGTACAATTAACTTTTTCTTTATTAAGAGTAGGAAAAATAAAAGCAGCTTGGGGCAATGGATAGAGCACCAGCCCTGAGGACCTGAGTTCAAATGTGGCCTCAGACACTTAATACTTCATAGCTGTGTGACTCTGGGCATAACCCCAATTGCCTCAGCCAAAAAAAAAAAAAGAGGTAGAAAAATAATTCATATTATTTAGCATTTTAAGATTTAACAAAGTCATTTTTGTTACCACAAATAATTTTGTATTTCGTGTTGTTTTCTTGTAGTTGCTAATCTATCATCCTGTTCTGTATTGTAACTATTTCACAAGTTTATAGGTATTTTGCTGACAGATGAGAGGTAAGAAAGACTAGATTGATATTGGTGGCTGGGACATTTTTTATAATGAGGACCTTTAAGCATTTCTGTTACCTGTACTGTTGTGAAGAAGATCCCGTTTGTACGAATTTATTAAACACCTCCTTTGTGCCTGGTACTGAGCACTACGGATACAAAGAAAGTCAAATCCCAAATCTCAAGGAGCTCACAGGATAAGGGAAACAACATAGAAAAATTATATCTCTCTCTTTTTTAAAAAGTATTATTTATTTATTAATTTTTAAAATTAATTTTTATAATTATAACATTTTCTTTGACAGTACATATGCATAGGTAATTTTTTTTTTTAACAACATTATCCCTTGTACTCCCTTCTGTTCCGAGTTTTTCCCCTCCTTCCCTCCACTCCCTCCCCTAGATGGCAGGCATTCCCATACATATTAAATATCTTATAATATATCCTAGGTACAATATATATGTGCAGAACCAAATTTTGTTGTTGTTGTTGTTTCAAAGGAAGGATTGTATTCGCAAGGTAAAAATAATCTGGGAAGAGGAACACAACAAAACAAAACAAAAAAACAATGCTCACAGTTTACACTCATTTCCCAGTGTTCCTTTTCTGGATGTAGCTGATTCTGTCCATCATTGATCAATTGGAATTGGATTAGCTCTTCTCTATGTTGAAGATATCCACTTCCATCAGAATACATCCTTATACAGATCATTGTTGAAGTGTATAATGATTCCCTAGTTCTGCTCGTTTTTAAATGTTTCAATGATGGTCCCTTCTTTTCTTTCCTAATTTTTCCCATGGACATTGCTGTTTTTGCCCTCCCAACCTTTCCTCCTTCTCAATTAAAAACAGAAAGAAAAAAAATCCTATTTTAGCAAATCATTATAATCAAGTAAAATAAATTACATGCTGACAATGTCCAGAAATATTTGTCATTTTCCTTTCCATGAGTCTATGACTTCTCTGTAATGGATAACATGTTTCATTATAGGTTCTCTAGAGTCTTGGCCAGTCATTGCTTTTATCAAAGTCCTTAAATTTTTCTTTAAAATATTTTGACTTTATAACCCATTCTCTTGATTTTTCTCATTTCACTAATCAAATCTTGAATCCCAAGATTTCTCTGAAATTGGTTTTTTCATTATTTCTGTTGGCAGAGTAGTCATTCCATTCCGTTCCATTCATGTACTTCAACTTATTCAGACACCTCCCAATTAGGGGCCACCCTATTAATTTCCCAGTTCTTTTTTCCCCATTTAATCCATGCTTCATTTAGAATCAAGAAGGTTCTCTTTGGACATTTACTCTCTAGTGGTATCTTACCTTAATGCTTCCCTTCCCATACCTACAAGTGAGAGTTGAATCACTTTTGAGTTTCTTTCTTCAACTATTTTTTTGATACTATTTTTGCTGATCTTCATTCTTTTCAATAATACAAATAA
Organism: Sminthopsis crassicaudata; assembly: GCF_048593235.1. Lineage (NCBI taxonomy): Eukaryota > Metazoa > Chordata > Mammalia > Dasyuromorphia > Dasyuridae > Sminthopsis > Sminthopsis crassicaudata. The sequence continues at coordinate 364,695,260 of NC_133619.1, read as the reverse complement.
TAATATTCAGTATTTATTATATAATACATTAGGATTTTCAAAGCACTTTACAAATATCCTCTCATTTTATTTTTCAGATAACTTTTGGAGGTAGATGCTATTAATTATTCCCATGTTACAATGATACTGAGGCAAAAAAAAAAAAAAGATTGAATGGCATGAATCTGAGATACTTTTTTTAGGGGAGGGGATGCTCTATTTATTTATTTATTTTGTTATGGCTTTTTATTTACAAGATATATGCATGGGTAATTTTCAGCACTGACAATTGCAAAACCTTTTGTTCCAATTTTTTCCCTTCTTCCCCCCACCCCTTCACAGATTAATTGTACATTATTTCAAAATCTGATTCTTCTTGTGCAGCAAAATAGCTATATGGACACAGATACATATATTGTATTTAACATATACTTTAACATATTTAACATATATTGATCTGCCATCTGGGGGAAGGGGTGGGGGGAAGAAGGGAAAAATTGGAACAAAAGGTTTTGCAATTGTCAGTGCTGAAAATTACCCATGCATATATCTTGTAAATAAAAAGCCATAACAAAATAAATAAATAAATAGAGCATCTCCCCCCCAAAAAAAGTATCTCAGATTCATGCCATTCAATCTTTTTTTTTTTTCATCTGCCTCAGTATCATTGTAACATGGGAATAATTAATAGCATCTACCTCCAAAAGTTATCTGAAAAATAAAATGAGAGGATATTTGTAAAGTGCTTTGAAAATCCTAATGTATTATATAATAAATACTGAATATTATTATTTGTATTATTGAAAAGAATGAAGATCAGCAAAAATAGTATCAAAAAAATAGTTGAAGAAAGAAACTCAAAAGTGATTCAACTCTCACTTGTAGGTATGGGAAGGGAAGCATTAAGGTAAGATACCACTAGAGAGTAAATAGAGGGATTGGGAATTCTATGTAGTGGTTCATACTCATTTCCCAGAGTTCTTTTATTAGGTAGCTGGTTCTATTCATTACTGCTCTATTGGAACTGATTTGGTTCATCTCATTGTTGAAGAGGGCCATGTCCATCAGAATTGATCTTCATATAGTATTCTTGTTGAAGTATATAATGGTCTTTTGGTCCTGCTCATTTCCCTCAGCATTAGTTCATGTAAATCTCTCCAGGCCTTTCTGAAATCATCCTGCTGGTCATTTCTTACAGAACAATAATATTCCATAACATTAATATACCACGATTTATTTAGCCATTCTCCAATTGAGGGGCATCCACTCAGTTTCCAGTTTCTGGCCACTACAAAGAGGGCTGCCACAAACATTCTTGCACATCCAGGTCCCTTTCCCTTCTTTAAAATCTCTTTGGGATATAAGCCCAGTAGTAACACTGCTGGATCAAGGGTATGCACAGTTTGATAACTTTTTGAGCACAGTTCCAAATTGCTCTCCAGAATGGCTGGATACATTCACAATTCCACCAACAATGTATCAGTATCCCAGTTTTCCCACATCTCCTCCAAAATTCCTCATTATCTTTCCCTGTCATTTTAGCCAATCTGAGAGGTGTGTAGTGGTATCTCAGAGTTGTCTTAATTTGCATTTCTCTGATTAATAATGACTTGGAGTATCTTTTCATATGGCTAGAAATAGTTTCAATTTCTTCATCTGAGAATTGTCTGTTCATACCCTTGACCATTTATCAATTGGAAAATGGCTTGATTTCTTATAAATTAGAGTCAATTCTCTATATATTTTGGAAAAGAGGCCTTTATCAGAACTTTTGATTGTAAAAATGTTTTCCCAGTTTATTGCTTTCCTTCTAATGAGATACTTATTTTGATAAGAGATTTGAACTCAATCCTTCTGATTCTAGATACAAAGACTCATGTATTTTATACTCCCTCCAATATTGTAGATGCCAACCCCTACATGCCTGTCTATTCCTTGCAACTCCATGTCTTCCCAAAATCTTGTAAAGAGGGCACATCTAATTGCACTGTAGCCCTTTCTTGTTTTATAATTTTTTATTGAAGCAAAATGTTGTAACATTTATCCAAATTAGTATTCATAAGGCTAATCTTTTATGAAAGATTTAGAATTTAAATATACAAGCAATTATTTGCAAGAATTGTACATATAGCTAAATTGGCTGAGCTTTCTTTTATTTAAATTTAAACAGAATTTAACTTTTATACTGGGATTACATAACAAAAATGTCAAAACAAGCAAGACATAATTTAAGTGACCTCATTCTGGGTTCTAGTAGTCCAGTAAAATATTCCTGTAACAAATACCACAGCAGAAGAAAACAAAGTAAACTCTGACTAGAAATCTTGTTTGTTTTCCAAGTGCCCAGCAGGTTTATAGTTTATATTGCCTACCAACCAATTACAAAATAATATTGATGTCATGATACGGATTAAATAAATATTTGTTGGATCTAACTTTTATTATGTATCATTTATAAATTCTTTTAGGAGAAAGCTTTCAAAGTATGCTGTAATTTAAACAAAAATATTGTATATAATAGGTAAAGATTTAGAGAACTGGCCTCAATGTAATTAAGGGCCTTATTTTTATTAAAGCATGAAAGAGAAGCCTATTTTTATTATAAGATATTTACTTATTTATTATTGAGCATTCCTAAAAATATGAAGTACTGTTTTAAAATTAGTTGGTGATCGATCCATTTTCAGTGTTAGTCTTCCTTCTGATGTGCACCTCAATAGAGCTTAGATAGGATTGTTGGCACATTTTAGATAGACTATAATTTGGTAAGAAAATTGTATAGAGTAATCAGAAGAATCACATCTGTGCACTTTTTGTTGTTAAGTTGTGTCTAACTCTTCATGGCTCTTAAGATCTTAATAGTTTAATATATACTATTTGATTGGCATTGAATTAGATAAAAATTCTTGCACTCCCCTAAACAGAAATGGCAGTGATCTATCAAAGACAATTATTTAGGGATACAGGGGAGGAAAAAGTCAGAGGAACCTTATAAAGTTTCCAAATAGAAATTATTATTTGACATTTAAAAGATACAAAATACAATCTGTATAAGTTGTTTGTTATTCATTGTAAAGAATTAAGGGACTTAATGAGAATTTGGATTTGGAAATATGTTTATGAGCCTTTGCTTTGTAGTACTTGGCATTTAGGTTGATTGTGTAGAAGATAGTTTTCTCATTCTAATATTTCTGGTTTATTCATTTTGAATAAATTATCACCAAAATTATTTGCTATTTTAGTGAATTAGTTCCTTTTTGTCTGTTTTATGAATTATGAGTATGGAGTTTAATGGTGGTTTTGTTTTCTTAAAGTCTTAATGTAACTCTAGGTTACATATACCTATATCTAAGCACTTAAAAGTGTTTTTTTTTATTTTAATTTTTTTTGGGGTGGTAGTGAAGTAATTGGAGTTAAGTGATTTGCCCAGAGTCACATAACTATGAAGTGTTTGAATCTTGAGGCTGGATTTGAACTCAGGTCTTCCAGTGCTTCATCTACTGTGCCATTTAGCTGCCCCTTATTTTAAGTTTTTTATTTAACATTCATTTTTGAATTTTCAGTTCCAAATTCTCTCTATCCCTCCCCCTAACCCTTTCCTCACCCAAAGAGAAGTCAAAGCAACATAATATCAATTTTACATATGAAGACATACAAAATGTATGTTCTTGTCCCCTCAGAAAGCAGGTTAAAAAAAGTGGAAAGAAGTGCCTCAGTTTGCACTCAGATTTCATCATCTTTGAGATGGATAGCATTTTTCATCATGAGTTCTTTGGAATTGTCATACAATCTGGTGTTGATAGAGAACCTAAAATCTTTCACAGTTGATCATTATATAAATATTTTTATTATACATAATTTCTCCTGGTTATACTTACTTTACTTCATATTTATGTATATCATACTTTACTTTATATCATCAACTCTTTCCATGTTTTTCAGAAACCATCACATTTTCATTTTTTATATCCCAGTAATATTCTATCACAATCACATACCACAACTTGTTTAGCCATTTGCCAAATGATGAACATATCCTTAATTTCCATTTCTTTATCTCCAGAAAAAGAGCTGCTATAAATATTTTTGTACTTATATATCCTTTTTCCTTGATCTTTTTGGAGTATAGACCTACTAGTAGTATTACTATGCAAAGGACATATAAACATTTTGATACCCCTTTGGACATAATTCCATATTGATTTACTGAATGGTTCAAAACTTCACTAGCACTACATTAATGTATTTATTTACCTATATCTCCTCTATCTAGCATTTGTCATTCCTTTTTTGTCAGGTTACCAGTTTGATAGGTGTAAAGTAGCACCTCAAAATTCTTTTAACTTGTGTATCTCAAGTGATTTAGAGCATTTTTTCATGTGACTATTGATAGCTTTGATACTTTTTTCTGAAATATCAAAACCACATTTGTGTTGTACAGAGAATTTAGTAAGAGACTGTCTTTGGTTTTTCAAATAGTTTACATAGTACTGAAATCACTTGTTCTTTCAGTGTTTGCTAGAATTCACTTATGAATCAGTCTGGTCTAGGGATTTTTCTTAAGGAGCTCATTTATGGCTTCTTCAATTTCTTTTTCTAAGATGGTTATTTAAGTATTCCATTTCCTTTTATGTTTATCTGATCAATTCATATTTTTGTAACTGTCCATCCATAATTCACTTAGATTGTCTATTATATTGACATATAATTGAGGAAAATCTCCCTTTAAAATTCCTTTAATTTTATTTTTCATTGGTCCTAATTTTCATATTTTGGTTTTCTTCTTTATTTTTAAAAATCATATTCATCAATTGTTTATATTTTTTATTTGTTTTTTTAATAAAAATTACCCTTCTAGTTTTATTCCTTATTTCACTAATTTTTTTACTTTTATTTATTTTTTCATCTCCTTTGATTTTTCAGGTTTTTTGTATGTGTTTCAGTGGGAATTTTTTCTTTGTTCTTTTTCTAGTTTTTTTATTTGCACGCCCAATTCATTGATCTTCTATTTTTCTTTTATTGATATAAATTTATATTTAGATATACAAATTTTACCTTAAGTACTGCTTTTGCTGCATGCCCAAATTTTGTTGTTGAATTATTATTGTAGTTAATGAAATTATTTATTATATTTTTTATTTGTTCTTTGACTTGTTCATTCTTTAGGATTAGATTATTTACTTTCCAACTTATTTTTAATCTATGCTTCCTAGGCCCTTTATTGAATACAATTTTTATTGCATTATTGTTTTAAAAGGGTGCATTTCTGCTTTTGTTTGTGAGGTTTTTAATGTCCAAATACATAATTACTCTTTTTGAAAGTGCTTTGTGCAGGTAAGAAAAAGGTATACTCTTTTCTATTTCTGTTTAGTTTTCTCCAGAGGCCTGTTATATCTAAGTTTTCTAAAAATATATTTATTTCCTTAACTTTTCTTACTTATTGTATGGTTAGACTCTTAAGAGGTATAAATTGAGGTTACCTTACCAATAAAATGTAACTATCTATGTCTTCCTGTAACGCATTTAACTTTTCCTTTAAGGATTTGGATATTAAGACATTTGGTATTTATATTTAGTATTAATATTGGCTCATTGTTTATGTTATCTTTTAGCAAAATGTTTCTTTGCTTAACTTTTTTAAATTAGGGCTGGCTTTTCTTTTATTTTGAGATCATGATTGCTACCCTTGCCTCTTTTACTAGGCTGGAGAATAATAAATCTGTTCTACTCCTTTATTTCAGTTGTTTATTGTCTCTTTGTTTTAAGTATATTTCTTGTAAATGATGGATTCTGGTTTCTAATCCAGTCTACTATCTGCTTCTATTTAATGGATGAATTTATTCCCTTCACAGTCACAGTTATTATTTCCAACTATGTATTTTTCTCCATACTATTTTTTTTCTTCTGTTTATCCTTTTCCTCTTCAAAAGTTTGTTTGTTTTGCTTGTGGCCACTTCTTCCTTTAATTTACCTTCCTTCTGAAAGAGGGTAAAATTTTTGGTTTTTTTCCTGTTTCTTAATTAGAAAGATTACACAACTAACTGTGCATAAATATAAATATATATTATAAATGCATATATTTTTTCTCCTTTTTGAACCAGCTAAGTTCTGAGAATGAGATTCAAGCATTGTCTATACCCTTCTCCCATTTTACTCTCCAATGTTAAAACTCCTTCTTATGCCTTTTTTTTATGTGAAATGATTTTCTCCATCCCTCTTCTTCCTCCTTCTCCCAATGTGTCCCTTTCTTAACTGAATTTTTATTATTATTATTTTTTGAGATCAATCCAACATAATGAACTCGCACCTGTGCCTTCTGTCTTATGAAGAATTCTTCTAACTGCCCTAATAAAGATAAAACTTCTTAGGAATTACATGGTATATACCATTTAGGAATATAAGCAGTTTCCCCTTAATGTTTGTTTATGCTTCTTGAGTCTTGTGTATGAATGTTATATTATCTATTTAACTTTGTTCCTTTTATCAGAAATGCTTGGAAATTTTCCATTTCACTAAATGACCATTCCCTTCCATCTCCCGTCTCCCCCCCCCAAAAAAAAAACCATTAAGTTCAGTTTTGCTGGCTAGGTTATTCTTGGTTGTAATCCTAGGTCCTTTGCCATCCACAATACTATTATTACAAGTCCTCTGTTCCTTTTTTGTGGCTGTTGCTAAATCTTGTATTAACTTGATAGTGCTTCTGTGTTATATGAATAGTTTACTTATAGTATTTTTTTCTTGATCTAGGTTCCCTAGAATTTGGCTATAATATTCCTGAAAATTTTTATTTGGGGGTTTCTTTCAGTAGGTAATTGGTAGGTTCTTTCAATTTCTATTTTGCTCTCTGTTTCTAAGATATTGAAGCAATTTTATAATTTCTTTAAATGTGTCTAGGCACTTTTTTAAAAAATGTGGCATTTGTGTAGTTTAATATTTCTGAAATTATCTCTTTTTGATCTGTTTTCCATATCAGTTATTTTTCTTTTTTTTTCTTTTTTTTTGCATAAGATGCTACACATTCCTCCCCCCGTTCTTTTGACTTTGTTATTTTCTTGATGTGTCCTGGAGTCATTAACTTCTACTTGACCAATTCTAATTTTTGAGGGATTGTTATCTTCAGTGAACTTTTTTTACTTTTTCCATTTGGCTAATTCTACTTTTTAAGAAATTATTAATTTTTTTTGTATCTCTTGATTTTTGAAATCTTTTTTTTTCTTTTTTCTTTTTCTTTAGCTCTTCTAGGAATTCTTGTTGGTTCTGAGTCCAATATGCAATTCTTTCCTCTCCAACTCCTGCTTTGAGACTTTGCTTATTGTTGTCTTCTGAATTTGTCTTGAGCTTCTCTGTTGCCATATGGATTTTTATGATCAAGTTCAAGGTTTTTTTTGCTCATTTTTCCAGTCTCTTTCTTGACTTTGAATTGTGTGTTAGAGTTCTGCTATTCTAAGGGAGGTGGGATATACTTTCATGCATCCGTCTTTTTTTGCCTTGCTATTTTCAAAACTAATTCTGGAAAACTTTTTTTTACTGCTTCCAGATGCTGTGTTATGGGGAACAGTGTGATTACTGCTCTCCTGGTCTGTGCTATAGTCCTTAACCAGCTTTTTCCCCTTGAAACTTCCAAGTCCTAATAATGATCCCCTTTTGGAATTATCACTAAGGCCCTTGTGACTACAGGTGTTTCTCTGTGCCCTGAAACTGGTATCTAGTTCTAGGTAACGGACAGTAGGGCAGTGAAGTTGCCAGACATTACCCAGACTCACACCCAAGTTCCAGTACAGGGAGGTTATCTTGTTGTCTTTGAGTGGTAAGAGCTTTAGACATTACTGTAACGTCACTTTTCTTGTCTTCCAGGCCTGCAGCCAATGTTAGTATTGTCACTACACTGCACTTTTAGCCAGCCCTTATTCAGCTATCACAAAGTTTTGACTGTCTAAGTTGTCTTGGGCTGGGAAAATATCGTATGCCAATTTTTGGGTATGCTGCTCCAAAATTCTATTGACACTTATTTTTAAGTTCTTTGGATATTAAGTGAAATGTATAAAATACTCCATCATCTTGGTTCCCATATGAAGTTATATCTTTTTGAAAGAAATTTCAGAAACTTTATAGAGTTGTTTAATTTGCTCAGAATTGACAGTTCATCTGAATCTGTAAGCATCTTGTTTTGCTAAACTAATCAGTTGTATATTACATATAGCTCCTTAAAAAAAAAAAAGTTCACATTCTGAATGTAGATATTTCTGTTGCTATCACCCAAGAGTGTAGTTTATTTGTATTTTTTTCACCAAAATAAACCTAGTTACAGTAATATGAAGCAGAAAAAATATTAAACAATATAAAAGTTTTTTTGAGGCATTTGGGGATAAGTGGTTTTTCTAGGTCACATAGCTAGTAAGTTTTGAGGCTGGATTTGTACTCAGGTCTTGCTGAGTACAGGGCCAGTGCTCTTTCCACTGTGCTACCCAACTACCTTCAGTATAAATATTTCTTGACAGATCTTTAATTGGCAAGATTCCTTAATAGATAAATCCATTTGGTAGTCTAGCTATTTTAGAATTATGCCATATTTACTAGAATTGGGCTTCATTGCTAATTTAGTATATAAATAATTGTAATGTCAATTGCCTTTGATTAGCTTTGTGATTTAATATTGATGTGAAATTATATAATGGTTGCCATTTAAAACATTTTAGTTTTACTATTTGATGTATTGATATATGTTTTACTTCTCTTTTTGAAGTAAAAATCAGAAATCTCCTTGAAAAAGAGATGTTTAATTTTATATTTTTAAGTAATAAATTAAAATACTATAAGCTTTCTGCTGATATGTATATTTGTCTTTAATGTATTATAAAACAACTGTAAGTTTAGAAAAAATCATAGAGTAAGAACTTCAAGGGATTGTCAGGAGCTATTTGATCAGCAACCCCCCTTGTTTGACAGATGAAGAAACTGAGACAGGGAGGTTAAGTGGTTTGTCTAAAGTAAAACTTAGTAGGATTTAATCCAGGCTTTCTCACTATAGCCAGTCTTCTTTCTACTGTATCTTGTTATCTAACTCAGAAGAGTGTTTCCTCTTTACTTCACCCTCCATTCCCCAAATATAATGAATATTAAGCTAATTAATTTTTATCCTTTCCTGATAATTAATAGCCTGTAATATCATTATAATTAGCAGCAGTGGAGTAACAGAAGATGATAATCTGATTTTAATTTTATTGATTTTATTTTTGTTCTGAAAATGTAAATTCCTCTTGTCATAGATATTCATATTTGAGTTATCTAGAAATACATTACAAATGTCCTTTAGATAATTTGTTGCTCACAGAGGAGACCCAGCTTTTTAGATCAGAGGTTAAATTGGAAACAGAAGCAGTCTATCCATAACTTCCAGAAAGAAACCCCAAAATGAAAATGTTCACGAATATCCAAGCCAAAATTCAAAACTTCAGGATTAAAGAAAAAAAGTGTTCCAGGTAGCCAAAGGGAAGTCAAGTATCAAGAATTACGAGAAGATTCACACAAACTTAGCAGTTGCATTGTTAAAGAAAGGAGAACTTGAGATCCAGTGTTACAAAATGGAAGAGATAAGTTACATCCAAAAAAATAATTTATCTGGCCACCCTAAAAATAAACTTAGAAGGGAAAAGAAGAAATTTGTAATTAATGAAGAACTCCTGTTGAAAAGGCCAGAACAAAGAACTTATTTTGTAATGTAAACACAGCTACTGAGAAAAACATGGATAATTAATTTGTTTAATTGAACATGAATTTTTGGGGGTGAATTGTTAATATGGGGATAAGAGACACATGTCTTCCCATAACATTAGTATATCTTTGAGGGTCATTGAGAAAAATAAAAGTGACACAAAGGACTGTGGATCTTATTCTGCTTTAATGGTCTTAGAAGAAGACAAAGATGAGAAGAATGGGTTATATAGGGAAAGGGAATAGAAGAAACAAATTTGGCACAATAGAAGTGTATATAGATGAAATTGAGGCAGATAACCCAGTATGGATGTCTGGTGAAAACAGTTTAGCATTTGAATAGAGAATGGATTGGAGCATCCGCCAATTAAGGAGGCTATGTGAGTGAGCGGAAAGAAACGGACAAATATGAGATATATTTTAGAGAAAAAAAATTATAAGATTTGGTTACTGATTGGATATGTGGGGTGAAGAAGAATGAGGGATTGAAGATGACACTATGGTTGTGAACCTGTAGTTCCTGAAAATATTAGAGAAGTTTGAAAGAGAGATGTATTTATGGGAGAATATGAGTTTTTTTGTGACATGCTGGGTTTTAGATAGCCATTGGTCATCCACATTGATTTTCACATCAATTCACAATGACCACTTATGGTCATTAATCTAGTTTAAGTTATCATTTGTCATCTGAACTTCCTCTGCACTCTTAGCTTTGTTTCTAACCCCCATACTTCAATGTTCCAATACTTAATCCCCATAGCTGCCAAAACCCTTATGGCGTAGGTTTTACCTTGATATATTCTTGCTTAATAATTTTCTCCTCTTTCCTATTGTTTCTAAGATAAGATTCCTCAGCCTAGCTTGTAAAGTCTTCTGCATTCTTATCTTTAACTTAGCTTTTTAGCCTTATTTCATATTACTCACCTGCTTGCATTTTATGCCTTATCCAAATTGTCTAACTTTTCACTGAATTTGACATTATCATAGCTTTATTATAAGCCCAGATTCTTAAACTGTGGTATGTGACCCCATATGGGGGTCCCATAACTGAATGTGAAGGTTGCCAAATTATTACATAGTATCAGTAAATGTTTGGCTCTTATATCTATTTTTATATCCATGTACCAGAGTCACAGAAAAATTACTCAGGAGAAAAGGAGTCATTTGAGGAATTTTTGTTTATTTATTGTTATAGCTTTTTATTTACAAGATATATGCATGGGTAATTTTACAGCACTGACAATTGCCAAACCTTTTGGTCCAATTTTTCCCTTCCTTTCCCCTTTTCCCCCTCCCCTAGATGGCAGGTTGACCAATACATGTTGCATATGTTAAAGTATAAATTAAATACAATATATGTATACATGTCCAAACAGTTATTTTGCTGTACAAAAAGAATCAGACTATGAAATAGTGTACAATTAGCCTGTGAAGGAAATAAAAAATGCAGGGGGACAAAAATAAGGGTATTGGGAATTATATGTAGTGTTTCATAGTCATCTCCCAGAGTTCTTTCGCTGGGCGTAACTGGTTCAGTTCATTACTGCTCTATTGGAACTGATTTGGTTCATCTCATTGTTGAAGATGGCCATGTCCATCAGAATTGATCATCATATAGTACTGTTGTTGAAGTATATAGTGATCTCCTGGTCCTGCTCATTTCACTCAACATCAGTTCATGTAAGTCTCTCCAGGTCTTTCTGAAATCATCCTGTTGGTCATTTCTTACAGAACAGTAATATTCCATAATATTTATATGCCACAATTTATTCAGCCATTCTCCAATTAATGGGCATCCACTCAGTTTCCAGTTGCTGGCCACTACAAAGAGGGCTGCCACAAACATTCTTGCACATATATGTACCTTTCCCTTTTTTAAGATCTCTTTGGGATATGAGCCCAGTAGTAACACTGCTCGGTCAAAGGATATGTAAAGTCTTATTGAAAGTTCTACTCTTCTCATCCCATTTGAGTTCTCTATTCCTCCTTATATTGATTTATCTGTGTCCATTTTACTTACCAAATTAATATCCAATAGAGTGAAACTTCTTCAAAGCAATTTCTACTTTTCCCCTTTATATTCTAATATGGTAACATACATGTACACGGCTCAACAATAAACCCAGTTTTACTGCCGAGATATCTTAAGATACTTTTCAACTGCAAAACTTAATGATATGCTGAATACTGCTACTTGATTCATTGAAGAGACAATTTATTTTACGTTATTTTTTTAATTTAATTTTTTAATTTAATTTAATTTTGGTATTTTTTTAAATTTTATTTTAAATTGGTAATGACTTCAAATGTGTATAAACACAAGTGAGCAGATAGGAAGAACTCATAGTATTCTTTTCAATTATATTGTATTTCTGCATTTAAGTTGAAAAAGCCACTACATTTTTAAACTGAAGTAACTTGCTAATCTATTTTAGTGATGCTAACATTCACAAACAAAGATAGTTTATTTAAAATTGTTTCTAGTGTTCCATAAACAAAGTTCCTTATCGCTGTGGGAACTGAGCTTTAAAAAAAATAATAATCCTATTTTATACTTTTTGTACCCTTTTGTAAAGGAAAAAGTCCTCATATAATGTCATTTCCTGATTTTCTTTTAAAAAATTTAATAATTTAATTTCCCCCAATTACATGTAAAATCAATTCTTAACCTTTTTTTTTTTTTTTAATTTTGAGTTCCATGTTCTTTATTGTTTTCCCTCTTCTATTTTTTTGAGAAGGCAAGCGATTTGATATGTTATACATATGGAGTCATACAAAACATATTTCCCTGTTGATAACATTGGGAAAGAAAACACAAGCCAAATGAACAAACTTGGTGTAATTTTTTTTCACAGTTATTATTACTGATTGTATATTTCACTCCTTCCTGTTTTCCCCATTTATCCTACTCCCTCTCCTCTTTTACCTTATACATCCTCAAAAGTGTAAAAAAAAATCCTTCTGGTTTCTGCTTTTCCCTTTCCTTTCTGTTAACCTCTCTTCCCTCCAACTTTCCTGTATAGGGCGATAGATTTCTATATATAGCCAACTACTTTGTATATTATTTTTCTTTGAGCCAAATGCAATGTACATGTGCTTCTTCTCCATCTCTCATCTTCATTTCAGTGTAAAAGCTCTTTCATGCCTTTTTTATCTGAGATAATTTAACCCTTTCCACCTTTCCTTCTCCCCTTTCTCAGTGCATTTCTTTCCCAACTCATGAATTTTATTTTTTATGTAATTATCCCATCGTATTCAAGTCACACCTGTGCCCACTGTCTATGTATATTCCTTTTAACTGCTCTAATAATAAGAAAATTCTTTTTTTTTCTTGAAGCTTCTCTTTTTTTATTAATTTTAAAATTATAAAAAAATTTTTGACAGTACATTTGCATGAGTAATTTTTAAAAATAACATTATTCCTTGTATTCATTTTTCCAATTTTTCCCTCCCTCCCTCTACTTCCCTAGATGACAGGCAATCCCATACATTTTACATGTGTTACAGTATAACCTAGATACAATATATGTGTGTAAATCCAATTTTCTTGTTGCATATTAAGAATTGGATTCCGAAGGTATAAGTAACAATAAGAAAATTCTTAAGAGTTACAAGTATCATCTTTCCATGTAGTAATGTAAACAGTTTAACCTTATTGCACCCCTAATTATTTCTCTTAACTATTTCATTCTTGATTCTCTTGTTTTGTATTTGAAAGTCAGATTTTTAATTTAGGTCCTTTCATCAAGAGTATTTGAAAATCCTGAATTTCATGGAATAAACCATTTTTTCCCCCTGAAGAGTTATACTCACTTTTCCTAGATAGGTAATTCTTGGTTGTAATCCTAAACTCTTTTGCCATTTGAATTATCAAGTCATCTGATCTTTTAATGTAGAAACTGTTAAATCTGTTGTCCTGATTGTGGCTTTCTAATACTTGAATTATTTCTTTGTGGCTGCTTGGAATATTTTCTTCTTAGCCTGGGAACTCTGGAATTTGGCTATAATATTCCTGGAAGTTTTCATTTTGGAATCTCTTTCAGGAAGTGATTGGTAGATTCTTCAATGTTTGTTTATTTTACCTTCTGGTTCTAGGATATCAGGACAATTTTCCTTAATAATTTCTTAAAAGATGGTGTCTAGGTTTTTTTTGTTTGTTTGTTTGTTTTTTTGTTTTTTTTCCTTGATCATGGCTTTCAGGTAGTCCATTCATTCTTTTTTTTTTTTTTCTTTTTTAATAGTTTTTATTGACCAGATATATGCATGGGTAATTTACAAATTGACAATTGCCAAACCTTTTGTTCTGATTTTTCCCCTCCCCAGATGGCAGGTTGATTAATACATGTTAAATAGGTTAGAATATAAATTAAATACAATATATGTATATATATCCAAACAGTTGTTTTGCTGTACAAAAAGAATTGTAGTCCATTCGTTCTTAAATTATCTCTCGATGTATTTTTTTAGGTCAGTTGTTTTTCTAATGAAATGTTTCACATTTTCTTCCCTTTTCTTTTTCATTCTTTTTTGGTTTCTCACAAAGTCATTCTTGATATCTCACAAAGTCATTAGCTTCTATTTGTCCAGTTCAGTTTTTTAAAGAATGATTTTCTTTAGTGAGCTTTTGTACCTCTTTTTCTTGGCCCCTTTTACTTTTGACCAGTTGTACTTTTTAAGGAGTTTTCTTCAATGAATTTTTGTTTATCTTTTCCCACTTCACCAAACCTGCTTTTTATGTTATTATTTTTTAAATTTTCATGCCACCTTTACCAAGTCATTGACTAATTTTTCATGATTTTCTTGTGTCACTCTCAAATTTTCATTTTCCAGTTTTTCCTCTGCTTCTCTTAATTTGATTTTCCCCAAAGAAGCTACATTTTCTTCCAAAAAAGTTCTATCCTTCGAACTTCAAGACACATAATTAAATTTCATATTCCAGTGACAAGCAAATTCTGCAAGTGGCCAAGAGAGAAAATATTCAAATATAAAGGAATTTGTTATATTCTTTCTGTTGTCATTAATGGAATTTGTTATATTCTTTCTGTTGTCATTATTGCTGTTACTGTCTGCATTTATTTATTTCTTCTGATTTCTATTACTTGGAGTATTCAAGAAGCAAATGATCTCTTTAGTTCTGGTTTTCTTTCTAAAAATATTTCAAGGAACTAGAGATCATTATTGATCACAAAATAGAAAATTTTGATTATATCAAATTGAAAAGTTTTTGTACAAACAAAACTAATGCAAACAAGATTAGAAGGGAAGCAATAAATTAGGAAAACATTTTTACAGTCAGAGATTCTGATAAAGGCCTCATTTCCAAAATATATAGAGAATTGACTCTTAATGTATAAGAAACCAAGCCATTCTCCAATTGATAAATGGTCAAAGGATATGAACAGACAATCTCAGATGAAGAAATTGAAACTATTTCTAGCCACATAAAAAAGTTGCTCCAAGTCATTATTAATCAGAGAAATGCAAATTAAGACAACTCTGAGATACCACTACACACCTGTTAGATTGGCTAGGATGACAGGAAAAGATAATGCTGAATGTTGGAGGGGATGTGGGAAAACTGGGACACTGATACATTGTTGGTGGAATTGTGAATGTATCCAGCCATTCTGGAGAGCAATTTGGAACTATACTCAAAGAGTTATCAAACTGTGCATGCCCTTTGATCCAGCAGTGTTAACTACTGGGCTTATATCCCAAAGAAATTTTAAAGAAGGGAAAGGGACCTGGATGTGCAAGAATGTTTGTGGCAGCCCTCTTTGTAGTGGCCAGAAACTGGAAACTGAGTGGATGCCCCTCAGTTGGAGAATGGCTGAATAAATTGTGGTATATGAATATTATGGAATATTATTGTTCTATAAGAAACGACCAGCAGGATGATTTAAAAAAAGGCCTGGAGAGACTTATATGAATTAATGCTGAGTGAAATGAGCAGGAAGATCATTATATACTTCAACAACAATACTATATGATGATCAATTCTGATGATATGGCCCTCTTCAACAATGAGATGAACCAAATCAATCCAATAGAGCAGTAATGAACTGAACCAGCTACACCCAGAGAAAGAACTCTGGGAAATGAGTATGAACCACTACATAGAATTCCCAATCCCCCTAATTTTGTCCACCTGCATTTTGGATTTCCTTCACAGGCTAATTGTACACTATTTCTTGCCTCTGCAAAAAGGGTTGCTACATTTCTTTTTTTTTTTTTTAAATTAAAGCTTTTTATTTTAAAAACATATGCATGAATAATTCAATGTCAATCCTTACAAAACCTTATATTCTGAATTTTTCCTCCCAAGTAATCCAATATATGTTAAATATGTGCAATTCTTCTATACTTAATTCCACAATTATCTTGCTGCTCAAGAAAAATTAGATGAAAAGGCAAGGGAAAAAAAACCAAAAAACAAAATGCAAGTGAACAACAAAAAGAATGGAAATACTATGCTGTGATCCACACTCAGTCACCACAGTCCTTTCTCTGGGTATAGGTAGCTCACTTCATCACAAGAATATTAGAATTGGCCTGATTGTTGAAAAGGGCCACGTTCATCAAAATTGATCATCACATAATGTTGCCATGTACAGTGATCTCTTGATTCTGCTCATTTCACTTAGCATCAGTTCTTGTAAGTCTCTCCGGGCCTCTCTGAAATCATCCTGCTGATCATTTCTTGTACAACATTTCTTGTACAACAATAATATTCCATAACATCCATTCTCCAAATGTTGGTTATCCACTTAAATTTTCCAGTTTCTTGCCACTACAAAGAGGCCTGCCACAAACATTTTTGCACATGTGGCTCCCTTTCCCTCCTTTAAGATCTCTTTGGGATACAGACCTAGTAGATAACACTGGAAAGGGTATGCACAATTTGATAGCCTTTTGGGCATAGTTCCAAATTGCTGTCACTAAATTTCTTTATGCCTCATTTTCCTTAATTATTAAATGAGATCTTAATAGTGCCTCTATTTCATAGGATTGTTATGAGAAACAGTGAGATAGAATTTTTGAAGTATTTAACACAGTGCCTACAATATAATGGGCTCCATACAAAAACTTAATTCCTTCCTCCTTCCGCCTTTCTTATTTACATGATTATTCTAGGGTGCCATAAAGTTTCCTTTTTTGATATTTATGGTATGTTTGTACATATTTTGAGGGCAGTTATAATCTAGTTTTATAGAAGCTCTAAAGATTTTTTGTTTGTGCTCTGAAAATGAAATCTTGTCCAAGTAAATATCAACTGCCAACCTTTGTGCATATTCTATTAGTACAAAATCTTTATGAGGCTCATTTCTCCATCAACTGAAAGTACTCTCAAGAAGAGCATTAGCAGGGAACAAAGCAGACTTTTGCAGTTGATAGTCAACAATGGACCACATTTTTGTAATTTTGTTTAATTGAAAAAATTATAAGGTCCCATTGTGCTTTTTTTTTTTTTTTTTTTAGTTCAAAAAACATTTGTCACCTTATCAGCTCTGTTACAACATTGTTTTACATCAAGATCATCATTCAGGATTCCTTGAGAAATGGAGCAACAGTATTTATCTTTTTCAGTTACTGCCTTAGAATAAAAATAAGCAAATGTCCATCTTGTAATAATAGTATTTTTATCAGAGGCTTCTTCTGTTGATTAGACATTGAATACCACTGCCTTTGAAGATAAATATCTCTTAGAAGAAGGCTACAAAATGGCAAATGGTGTGTGTAAATATAAGCCTTGAGAAGTTTCAAAGAATAGGACATCAACAAATTTTATGAGATAAAATTGGATTGGTCACATGGTGAAAGGGAGACATGACATATTTCACTGATATTCTCTTGCTGTTGTCTGATATCAAATATGACAATGAAAAAATCATTTATTAAGCTCCTATCATGGTAGTCATTGTGCTAAGTAATAGGCATACAAAAAAAGGGCAAAAGCACAAGGTCCAGGGCAGGGAGCTCCTTTTGTGCAGAAATAGAATATGAGCGTGTGCACGCACACCCACCCACCCACACACACTCACTTCTTCAGAGGGAAGATAGTAATAGCAGGGATTTGGGGAAGGAAGGAGAGATGAACTCTTGTAAAAAATAGAATTAAAGAAGGTTTAGAAGCCAAGAGGTGAAGGAGTGTATTCCAGGACTGCAGGGTGGAGGGAAGCAATCAATCATAAAGCATAATAGGGAGATAGATTATTGAGTATTTTATTTTCTGCAAGTATAGCTGGATTGTAGAATATATGGAAATAAATGAATTTGAAAGGACTGGTTACTTAAGTTTCAAATGCTAAATGGAATAAACTCTACATTTTGCAATGATGTTATATCAATATATTTCACTTTACTAGAGCCATTTCCTAACAAGCAATCCAGTCTACTTAGTTTTTTAACTACCATAAAGAAAAGATTATTTATTTATGTTTTGGTTTATGTGGGCATTTCTTGAGTTTTTGATCTCCTTACGGAATACGTCCAGTAGTATGATCTCTGGGTCATAGAATATGAACAATGTTCATAATTATAATTGTTGATCAGAATTTACAGTCATACCAGTAGTATCTACCTTCTCTTAGCTCCTCCAACACTATTTTTTTTCATCCATTATTATCTGTACCAATTTGATCAATATGAATTAAAGCTTGAATTATAATAATTTGCATATTTTATTATCTGTGAATTAAGCATTTTTTCATATGCTAGGTAACAGTTTTTACCTTTGAACACACACACACACAGACACACACATATATATATATATATATATATATATGTATATATAATTTTAATTTTGCATGTTTTTGTCAATTTCCTCAATTTCTCTATTATCATGCTTTTTTCAGAAATATTTAATATAAAGATTTTTCTCTGTATTATGTCTATTCTTCCTGATTTAATTTTGACTTTATTCATCCCAAAACTAATAACCTCTGTAAATGTAGCTCTTCCAAATTTGATTACTAAAAGTGTGTTCTCATTTTGGGAAGTTTTTCATGTCATATTACATTGGTATATTCATTTTTCTTTCCCATTTTTATAGATAGAATTATTATGGAAAAACCTCCAATCTTAATGTAAAGTGTAAAATGACCAGATTAGAATTTTAATGTGTTGTGAGGACATAAATTTTTTTTTCTTTCATTTTTCTTCTAGAAACACGATCAGGGACAAGTTCTGTTGGATATAGTTTTTAAACATCTTGATTTAACTGAAAGAGATTATTTTGGTTTACAATTGGCTGATGATTCTACAGATAACCCAGTAAGTATATTTTGTTATGGTTTTCTGAAAATTTTTTTATTCTATTGGACTTTTTATTTATAAAAATTGCATGTTTTAGTAGTCTTAATATTAAGTTTAATAATTTAACATTCACTTTTTAAACCTTTCCTATATATTTTCCCCTATTTATTAGCTAATTTTTTTTGTTTGATTCTAATGCATAATGAGTTATTTTCTTTTAGGTTTTAATCTTCTAGTCCGATCATTAAATCTATTCTCCTTTTCCAGCCTATATAGCACAAGAAAGTAAAATACACCAAATTTGATTTCTGCTTATTGACACACATAGGATATGAGCTATGAAGCTATGGTTACAAGTTCTGTTTAAAAAATCTTTTTAACAAAATAATTTTTAATACCACTTTTATGATAGAGTAGATATATCCAAGCAAAATAGTTGTTTGAGCCTGAATTCAGCAAATATAAAGAATTTGAAGTAATGGTTGTATCAATCTTAGTAAGTTACTTAAACTCTGTTGGGCTTCACTTTCTTTATCTGTAACATGAAGGACTTAGACCAAATGATCTTTGATCTTTCTAGTTCTTATGCCCATGATATATATTTTTTTAATTTTAAAGGGGTACTAGACTTAGTAATTAAATACTTTAGAGAAATTTATTTGTAATCATGATAAGTATCGATGGATTGGACAAAAACTTTTTCATAAAATCTTAGAACAGTAGAACTAAAAGATACACTATTACACAGTTGAAAGAGTGGGAAATAAAAATTTTAATAGTATTTTATTTCTCCAAATACATGCAAAGATAGTTTTTAACATTCACCTTTGCAAATCCTTGTGTTCCAAATTTTTTTCCCTCCTTTCTCCTCAAGAGAGCAAATAATCCAATATAGGTTAAACGTGCAGTTCTTCTGAACATATTTCTGTATTTGTCATGCTGAGGGAAAAAAATGAAATCAGATCAAAAGGGGAAAAAAATCGCAAGAAAGAAAAAAACACAAGCAGCAGCAACAAAAAGGCGAAAATACTATGCTTTGATCTACATTCAGTTTCCATAAAACTCTCCCTGGAAGTAGATGGCATTTTCCATCCCAACTGTATTATAATTGCTTTGAATCGCCTCCTTGTTGAAAAGAGCCAAGTACTTCACAGTTGATCATCATATAATCTTGTTCTTACTGTGTGCTGTGTTTTCTTGGTTCTGTTCATTTCACTTAGCATCAGTTAATGTTTCTCTAGGCCTCTCTGAAATCATCCTGCTGGTTATTTCTTTACAGAACAATGATATTCCATAATATTCATATACCATAACTTATTCAGCCATTCTTCAACTGATGAGCATTTACTCAGTTTCCAGTTTCTAGCCACTACAAAAAGGGCTGCCACAAACATTTTTGCACATGTGGGTTTCTTTCCCTCCTTTAGGATCTTATTGGGATACAAGCCCAGTAGAAACACTACTGGAACAAAGGGTATGCACAGTTTGATAACTTTTTGAGCATAGTTCCAAATTGCTCTGGAAAATGGTTGGATCCATTCACAGCTCCACCAACAATGTATCAGTGTCCCAGTTTTTCCCATCCCTTCTAATATTTATCATTATCTTTTCTTGTCATCTTCGTCAATCTGAGAGATATCTTTAATTTGCAGGAAATAAAAATTCTTAAAGACACATTGAATAATTTTCCTAATTCATTGAGAATTATAATTGAAGGTAAAATTTTGAAGAATTAAAAAGGAATACAGGTTTAACCAGAAAGTCATGATTTGTAAAATTCATTTTAAAATGTATTACAAATTGAAAACAAAAATATATTCATAAAGAATTAAGATTAATTCTTATATGTGTGGTTTTATTAAAGGATTTATTGGTACCCTTTGATGTTAATTAGCAACTTCATCAAGTCTGCTGGGTGTTTCACAACTCCATACAAAGAGCTCAGAGGTATAGGTGCAACATTGTTTTTTCCTCTGCCAGTTAGGCCCACATTATCACTTGCCTATTGAAATTTAGAACAATATATCCAAGAGACTCCTGAACTCAGGGTGGCTAAAACTGAACTCACTATCATTCCCCTAAACTCACCACTCTTTAATACTATTCATTATCTGTCAAAAATATCTTTATTCCTCTGCTCATAGAGATTTATGAGCACTTTCCTGAATTCTTTGCTCACTCATTCACCCCATCCAAGTTCCTCTGCTATATTTCTCCCCTCATTTTGCCTCTGTAGTATGGCATTTGGCAACCTATGTGCTTGTTACTCTTTCAATTCTTCAGCCTTAGAATTCTTTTTGTTTTAAGGCAACTTGAACACATCTTCTAAATGAAGCCTTTTTTTATATCCCCTCAGTTATTAGTGGTTTTTGTCTCAAATGTTTACTTAAGTATATATACTTAAGATATATACATAAATCACTATGAAGAGATTTAAAAAAATAACTTAAATATCTGGAGGAATAGTCAGTTCTTTTGCCTGGGCTGTGCTAATATAATAAAAATGACAATGCTACCAGAATTAAGTCACACGAATTGGGGGTGGGGGTGGGAGGGAGGTTACTTGCAGAATTTGTTAAAATAATAACATTTCATTTGGAATATCAAAAGGTCTATAATATTATGGGAAATAATTAAAATAAGCAAGGACAAAGCTGGAATAACACTTTCAGTCTTCAAACTACCTGATAAAGCAGGAATTGAAAGCTACAAATCAGTTTGGCAGAAGTTAGATTTATATCATCATTTACAGCACACTCCATAATACATTCTAAAGGGATGGGTTAATCCCTTTAAATTAATGCAACTAGGATAAGAAAGTTAAGTTGTTGAATGAGAAAGGAACTTTCTATTAATTTTCTTTGATAAGTCTAATATCCTAAGCTATATAAATAGTGAAAAAAATTATATATAAATTTATATATAGTGAGATATCAAGCAATTTGTATACAAAAGTCTTGCTTTAAAAAATCCCCTCTGTTAATGCAGATAAGCACTTAGTAATTTATAGGAACTTGTTGTTTTAAGAATTTGTCAGGGATTCTGAAGTTAAGTGATTTTCTCAGGGTTCCACAGCCAGGAAGTATCAGGAGTCCCAAGTCTTGTTGACTCTTAGTTTCTCTCTTTATCCATTATATTATGTATCATTATGTACTAATAAAATTAGACTGACTTATAGAAAGAGAAGATTTTAAAAAGGAGAAAAATTAAAATTTGATTTGGCCTTTTCCTTTCCCTAGGGACTCTATTTCCAAAAGCAGGGGTCACTGCTCACATTGGAACAGTTTTTGTACAGAAAACTTAGTGTTGTTCTGGAAAGAAAAAGGCTTTACTGCCAAATAATCCTCTCATCCTGAATCCAACATTTTGACTGAAGGTATCATTATAGAAATAATCAAGACCATAATTTGAGTTTTATTAAAGTATTATTTTGTGTCAGGCACTATGCTAAGAATTAGGTATACAAATATATATAATGCAATTATATTGTATTAGGTATACAAATATATAATTAAATAATCCCTATCGTAGCTTGAATTCTAATGTGGAGAACAATATATAAATATGTACATAATAAATATAAATACAAAGGAGTTTGGAATGGAGAATACTAGCAATCGTGGGGAAAGAGATGATTAGGAAAGATTCTGCAGAATCTTACTTGTGTGTCTTGAAGGAGAAAGATTCTGTGATATGTAGAAGTGAGGAAGGAATGTCGGACATATGGGATAAAGAGTTGAATGGATAGATGACTATTGCAAAAGCTCTAGAAAAATATCTTGAGTTTTATATGAAGTTGCTGTTAATTTTACGATGTACTAGCCATAGCTGTCCATGTTCCTACTTACACTCATTACACTGTATACTCATTAACCTCATTCTTTATTTTCCTTTTTGTGAATCTCATGTTCATTTTTATCTAATACTCAGTTCTTAATTTTTTTCTCTTATTTACCTCTAAGAGAGTGTAAAATCACCATATCTAATGAGTAAACTATTTGAGAAGCAGAGGATATTTAAAATTTTAAAAGTATTCTACATCACCTAAAAGGTTAATTATTATTTTACTCCAAACACTTCATTGTAGTATACTTGAAGATGTCAGAACATTATTAGTGGATGATACTAATGTAGTTATAGGAAGAGGTCAGTCCATAGAATTTATTGAAATTTTCTTCTCCATCAAATCAGTTTTAATGTAATTCTAAAAAATCATTACTTGCTACTTTAGTCCTTCTGACTAAAAATTTAAAACTTCATTTTGCAGAAGAAGAAAATTAATCCTAGAAAATTAAGAGGCTGCTCAAGGACACACAGAAGCAAATTCTAGGATTAAAAGCCTTAGCCCCGGTTCTTTTCAATTCATTCCAATGAGACTTAAATATTTCAAAGACTTTGGATTTTATTGTAACCAGATAGTACTTAGGGGAACCAAGGAAAGGTGAAAGGAATTTTCAAAAAATTATTGGAGGAAATATTGCTTTTTAAAGCACTGAACAAATTACGTGTAGGATTTTCCATTGTTTTCAGATATGTAGAAACTTTAAAAATGAAAAATTAATAAAGGGGAATGAAATATTAATGATTTTGAAACCATATACTCAACCTTTAATTTGTGTATTGCTTTTTGGTTACAAAGTACTTTGACATACATTAACTTATTTGAACCTTAAAAACACCTAGTGAGTATAATTATTATTATCCCCATTTATAAGTGTTTGCTTAAGGTTACAGAAGAAGCCAAAATGAAATCATATCCAGGTCTCCAAACTCTCCATGTCCTGTGCTAATTTTATTTTTTAAAATTAAGTTATTTTTTCCAAATATTTGCAAAGATATTTTTCAACATTCACATTTGCAAAACTTTGTGTTCCAAATTTTTCTCCCTCTCTCTTCTCTTTCCCCCTCCCCTAGACAGCAAGCAATCTGATATAGGTTAAACATGTACAATTCTTATAAATAAAATTCCATATTAATCATTGCTCATTTTTTAAACTGAAAAGTAAAATTTATTGATGAATGAATGTAGGGCTAAAAAATAAGCAGCCATTAATTATCTGGAGAGAGAACATTTGATATAGAATCTGCTAGAGGATTCATTGTTTATTTACTTGCCTGTATTAGATCCTATTTTTATAGTGGATGGAAAAGTTGAGCTAAAGAGATTTCAAGCTTATCAAGTCATTTTCATTTAAACTCAAGGAAATAAACAAAATAAAGAATGGACTATCTAGCACCATAAGCCACATGATCTTCTATCTTCAGGAATGTACCCAGTACAATCATAGAATGATCATAGAAGGTAGCTATTTCTATGCTTTGGCTGTTTCAAAACTGTGGCTTATAAAGCAGAGGTTTTTAAATCTTTGTTTGTTTTGTTTTTGTTGTTGTTGTGGGCTCTTTGGCAGACTGGGAAGCCAATGGACAAAGTCTTAGAATATTGTTTTTTAAAATTGTTAATTGGAAGAAATTTTACATTTTAATTAGAAATTAATGGAAATTAATTTATATTTTTTTCTCATTCCATTTCATGCATGTTTTGAAATTTCTATGAACCCCAGTTTAAGAATCCCTGCTATAGACTTGAGACATAGTAAAATATCCTTAAGCACAAATTATTATGAGCAATGAAATACAGATAGAACAAGTAAACATTTACAAATGATCCATCCTAACTTGGAAATAAACAAGCAAACATGCTGAGACAAAAATAGCATAAACTCAGTACTTTGATACATTGTATTCTGACACAATCTCCTGAGGAATGTCCCCCTATTTTGCTTGGGAGACAAAAAAAAAAATCAAGATGGTTCTTTTTCTTTTACAGAAGCCCTAGATAATGAATGTATCCTAACAATATGTTTTCAAAATAAATAGAAATATATTTTTGACCTTAAATTTTTTTTCTCTTGAGAATGTTGGTAGCTTCCTTTCTCTTTCTTTTCATTTATTTTTTCCAATTACATATAAAAATTTTTTTAGCATTTTTTTTCTGAATTTTGAGTTCTAATTTCTCTCTACTGAAATGACAACCAATTTGATACAGATAACTTGTGCAGTTATGTAAAAAATGTTCTCATATTAGTCATGTAGTAAAAGAAGACAAACAGAAAAAATTAAGTGAAAAATATTTTGCTTTCTTTTTCTAGAGGTGTATAACATTTTTCATCATGAAACCTTTGGAATTGTCTTAGATCATTCATTATATTACTGAATATAGCTAAGTTATATATTTAACATGTATTGGACTATCTATGCCAGCTAGGGAAGAGGGTGTGAGGAAGAAGGGGAAATTTTGGAACAAAAGGTTTTGCAAGGGTCAATGTTTTGTAAGTAAAAAGCTTTAATTTAAAAAAAAAACAAAACATAGCTAAGTTATGCACAGTCGATCTTCGTATAGTATTGCTATTAAACTCTGTACAGTGTTCTCTTGGTTCTTCTCATTTTGCTTTGTATCATTTCCTGCAGATACAGGTTTTTCTGAAATCATTCTGCTCTTCATTTCTTATAGCGCATTGTTTCATTACAATCAAATATTACAACTTGTTCAGTCATTCCTCAATTAATGGGCATCCCCTCAATTTACTATTATTTGTCGCTGAAAGAGCTGTTACAAATAGTTTAAATTTTTTTTTACTACATTGTACAATAGTCTCAAGTGTTGCAAATATTTTTATAGTAGGATATAGGTAAAAGCAGGTCAGAGAAATGGACTTAAATTTATAGTGCAAGAAATTTAATTTTCACCAACTTCTGACATGAAAAAGTTCCTAAAATTTGACCTTATTTAAAGCATTTATTGCTGTTGTCAGTTGACAACTAGGTATCTGAAATAAAGCAAGTTATTTTTAAATATTTCTAAATTTGATTTATTCTATTTGTGACCAGTATAATAAAAATTGCACCAATTTAGAAGCTGTAGCTAAAGAACTTGAAATTTTTAAAGGGGAACAAAATACACATTATGTTTCTTAAGAGCTGTTACTGCTGTGTATTATGCATGTTCTATAATTTGTATTATTTTTCTTATTCTTATTCTAGTTTGGCAAAGAGATTAGTTTGTGATGTATAAAACGTTTGAGAGACATAATTCTGGGTAATATATCTTTTTGTTAAATATGACTTATGAATAATTAATAACAGGAATTAATCTCTTGGCCTTCTCTCAACCAAAGATAGATCATAGAAGCTCTTGCCCCTTACATGGTGGTTATGGCCACCAAGTAGCAGTAGCATTGGTTAACATTTGTAGAAAGAATACTATAAGAGGCTGGGAGATAAATCTTTGATCATATCACTCCTCCCAGACTCCTTGAACCTCAGATAATCTAGATAGATCTGCCACCCCACCAAGCCTGATAAAATACTTAGGACTGGAATTCACCTAAAGTAAATTCCTTTTATTCTTTAATCCAAACTAAACTTACCCATTTGGATGGAGTTTGAACTAGATTGAAAAGAATGTCAACTCTGATTTATTATCAGCTCTGTTATTTAGAGGGTGATTTGACCTGAAAGAGAATGAAGAAATAGGAAGGGGAAAAAAATCCTGAATTTCCTCAATATTAATAGTTGATTATTTAATAATAATTTCTCTCAAGTTCACATTAATTTTGTGTAATATTTTGATGTAAAGATCGATGTTCTTGAAGAATTTTCATTACTTCAAATTTCATTGCTGTCAAGCTAATTACTCATAAAGCATAAAAATTCATCAAATGCATCTTAACATGTTTGAAAAATTTAAAGATTGGAAATAGCATAAATCTTACATTGAAGACTTTAAGATAGATAAATAATTTAGTACCTTTTTCTGAGAATGTTATTAGAAAATAATTAAAACATGAAGTTATATCTTTTATCAAATTGAAATGATAGAAATCTTTTTGATTATCTTAATTTATTACAACCAACTATGTGGCCTAATGAAAAACTAACATATATTAAACCATTTAAGTGAAATTTCAAAACATACTAGTTTAAACTTTCTGAATGTTCCAATCTTTGCAACTGTATGAAAATTTTTAAAAATAGCTAACACTATTGAAATCACTGGTGCTAAAGCTAAAAGAAGTTTCATTTTGATGAATATGATTTGTACAAGAGTGAGAAATATTTTAACAGATTATATGTCATTTATTGACAATTTTATTAGGAAAAAGGTTAGCAGATGGTTAACACATCCCATTTGTTAAATCATATTTGAATTGTGACTATAATGTTGGCTATGTCTATAAGTATTTTGGCAAAAATCAGTGAAAGCATTATATGAGAAACAGTTGGTTTTATGGAATTTACAATAAAGAATAAAGAATTTACATTTTTTAAATTGCAGGCTACAATCTTATTATTATAAAAAAATTTATAATAGTTATGTACACTTGCATTAACACATACATTTTTGTATGTATGTATATTTTTTTCAGAGTGATGAATGTTAAATGTTTACCAAAATAACACTGGTTTGGAGTAAACTTAATGAGAATCCTCCAGTATACTCTTGAAATAGCAATAGAACAAAGTTCCCATTGTTTTTTGTTTCTTAGGTTACACTTACAGCTTAGTTCCTGTTAAGATTTGAGAAGGGCCAAAAGTGAACAGTGAACAAAGAAAATTTTGTATGGATAAACTAGACAGGTGAAGTTTATCAATAAATGAAATGAAGAGCATTGTGAGGTATAAAGTGGATTATTTTCATTACATTAAATTTAAAATGTTTGTACAAATAAAGTAAATGTAGCTAAATCAGAAAGAAGGCAGAAATGTAGAAGAAAATTTTATAAACAGTTCTCAGATAAAGATCTCATAGTTCAAATATTTTTTAAATTTAATTTTATTAATTTTTAAAATTAATTTTATAATTATAACTTTTTTTTGACAGTACATCTGCATAGGTAATTTTTTACAGCATTATACCTTGCACTCACTTCTGTTTCGAATTTTCCCCTCCTTCCTTCTATCCCTTCCCCTAGATGGCAGGCAGTCCCATACATGTTAAATATGTTATAGGATATCCTAGATACAATATGTGTGTGCAGAACTGAATTTTTTGTAACACAGGAAGAATTGGATTCAGAAGGTAAAAATAACTTGAGAAGAAAAACAAAAATTCAAACAGTTTACACTCATTTCCCAGTGGAAATGGGAAAACTGGGTGTAGCTGATTGGAACTGAATTAGATCTTCTCTTTTTTGAAGATATCCACTTCCATCAGAATATAGTTCAAATATTTAAAGAAATTTGTCATTTCTGTAAAAATATAGGGTATTTCCCTACTAATAAGTTATAAAAGGATACAGTCATTTTACCAATGAAGAAATCAAATCCTATAGCCATATGAAAAAATTACCCAAATCATTATTGATTAGAGAAATACAAATTAAAGCAAACTTGAAATATTATTTTGTACTTATCAGATCGGCTAAAATGATTGAAGGGAAAAGCGACATGCTGGAGGAGTTGTGGAAAAACTGGTATACTAATTTACTATTGGTGGAACTATGAACTGATGCAACCATTTTGGAGAGCAGCCTAGAACTATGCCCAAAGAGTTATTAAATTGCCTATATACTCTTTGATCCAACAATAACACTACTAGATCTGTTTTCTAAAGATGATTGTGGAAAAAAGGAAAAGAACCTATGTGTTTTAAAATATTTGTAGCAGTTCTCTTTGTCATAGCAAAGAACTGGAAATTATGGGAATGTCCATCACTGGGGGAATCGCTAAACAAGTTGTAGGATATTATGATGATGGAATTCTACTGTGCTATAAGAAATGATGAGCTTATTTTATTTTATTTTATTTTTATTTTTTGCTGAAGCCATTGGGATTAAGTGACTTGTCTAGGGTCACACAGCTAGCAAGTGTTAAGTGTCTGAGGCCGCATTTGAACTCCGGTCCTCCTGATTTCAGACCTGGTGCTCTATCCACTGCGCCACCTAGTTGCCCTGAACTCAGTGATTTTAGAAAAAACATGGCTAGTCATGCATGAAATAATGAGCTAAATGAGTAGAACCACGAGAATGCTGCATATAGCAGTGTGGTTTTAAGAAGAACTTGGACCAACAAAGTCATTTTGACTATTATGAATATCTAAATTACAAAGGAATTTTGAAGGAAGCTCCTAACTATATCCCAAAAAAGAACTATTAACTGGAAGTATTATTATACTGAATTTACACATATATACATATTTGTGTCTAATCCATCTCTAGGATTGGAGTGGGAGGGGAAGGGGAAAAAAAGTCACATGGTAATTATTACATATTTTAAAGCAGGGCTTCTTAAACTTTTTCCACTTGTGACCCCTTTTTACCCAAGAAATTTTTTGTGACCCTAAATCAAATTTGAGCCAAATTGTTTCTGGCAGTGTTCATGTATGCACTGGGGAAAGGGGGCATATCATGTGTTCAGATCCAAGTCTTCCATGAAGTCGTACAATGCACCATGGGCAATCGCTGCTAAGAACGACTTAGTTTCATTATGCATTGACTTTTGCATTAATTTTTGATCACTGCATTCAAAAACCTTTCACTGTTGCCAAATGTTTTGTGGTCTCAACATTCACCAGTTACATGGCCTCATATAGTGTCACAACCTATAGTTTTTAAGTTTTGTTTTTAAAGGACAAGTTATATACAAAAGATTTGCAATTTCATGTGCACTTTTTGTTGTTAAATCTACTGTTATGGAAATGCTTGGATTTTTTTTTTCATAAATCAAAAAAACAAAAAACCCTGCACCTCATTCCCCCGCAAAAAACCACTTTAAAACATATTGATGGATTGGAAATGAGCAATGTTTAATCAAATTATATTATAAGACAATATGGTAATATAATGTTTATTTTATGCAATCTAATTTTAAATGAAAACAGCACAAGATTGTTGCTTTTAGAGGAAAATAAGCTTGTTAATATAGTCTCCTCATGCAGTGAGAGCTTAAGCCCATAACTCCCTTCCTGTCCCCTCCCTCCCATAACCCTACTTCCTCCCAGTATATGATTGTAACTCTATTCTTTTGTTCTCACAACTATATATTGGAATTAACAAGTCTGAATGAAAAAAAGAAACTATTTAGATAGTAGTGATACAAATAAATAAAATATATAATCAGACATGAAATCTGGGTTTTGAACTTTTAGATGAAAATATGTTACTAGTTGCTATAAAGGCAGGATATTTAATAATAGGTAGGATTTTTATAACACTGTGCTAAGCACTTCAGAACTTATTTGTTTCTCACAACAATTCTGGAAGGTAAGTTCCATTATTATCCTCATTTTACAGTTGAGGAAACAGAAGCACACAGAAGTTGCTACAGTCATACAGCAAGTAAGTAATTGAGGCTCGATTTGTTGTCAGGTTTTCCTGGTCCCTGGCCCACAACTTTTTCTCTATTGTGCACTTAGCTGCTTAATTAATAATGAATTGGACTGAGATGTAGTCTTGTTGTCATTTCTGACTAAATTTATCTTTAATACATCAGTTGTTTCACCCATAAATATTGAAATCATTATCTCTGTAATGAAAACATTTGCAAAAGAAAATTAATTTACTATATTTTATACCTATACTGAATTTGCTATTGTTAATATTTTAATTTTTTAATATTTTAATTTTCTAAGCATGAAGGCCTGAGTATTTGATTCTTCTCTTCTTCATACCCATTTAGTTAATCAGTTCTGAAAACTTTTACAGTTTGTCTCAACTGTCCTTTCTGTTGCCCTTTGAGTTAATGTTGCTATCATTTAAGTTCACACCTTCATCACACATTATAGTAATTGCTTCCTAACTGTTCCCTGTCCAGTCAAATCAATTCTATAAACTTTGCGCAAACTTTTATCTTCTTCAAAACCAATTTGATTATGTTTACTTGTTCACAGATCTTCTGTGATTCTTTATTTGCTCAGATGAAATTCATTTCCCTTCTTTCATTCAAGATCCTCCACAGTATTCTCCTATCTATATTTCCTGGCTTTGCCAGTACACCAGAAATTCAGTTTGCATAAGACTTGACATTTTCCAAACCCACTTACTAGTTCCCAAGTGTGTTTTATTTTTTCATTTGTTTGTGACTTAATTATTTTTATTCCTTTAAAGATTGCACATATCCTTCAAAAATCTATTCTAATTCTACTTTCTTTGTAAGGTTTTCCTGATGATTCTAGCATAGTAATATATCTTCTTCTGAACTTATTTTCTGAACTATTTATTGAGTACTTGATCATGAAATGCCTTAGTAACTGGCAGTTTTTATACTTTTATACTGAACTATGCTGTTTTATATTGTCCTATTATTTATTTCTTGTGTTGTTTATCTTCTTTATGTATTTCCTTTTTTCTTAAGTAGATTATGTTTCTTGAGGTTCAAGACTTTTTAATAGTATTTTATTTTTCCAAATACATGTAAAGATAGTTTTCAATATTCTTTTTTTTTAAGGGGAAGGAACCAATCTGATATAGATTAAATATGTGCAGTCTTTTTAAACACATTTCCATGTTTGTCATGTTGTGCGAGAAAAATGAGACCAAAAGAGAAAAACCATGTGAAAGAAAAAAAACCCAAAAAAGTGAAATTACTATATTCCAATCAATATTCATTCTCCATAGTTCTGAGTCTGAATATAGATGGCATGTTCCATCCAAAGCAAGACTTAAAAAAAATAAAATTATCTCTTTCTACTTCCTATAGTGTCTCATTGCAGTCCTGGATACAGGAAGTATTTGTTGACCATTTTACTGATTGACAAGTTGAAAACAAAATTACTAAAGCCGGATTACTGAGGAACCTTTGTTGCTGTTATTAAAAAATGTCAACAATTGTCAGAATCATTTGAAACTATCATACAGTTAGCAGCCAGAAATTATAGATATATTCCAGGCACAAATAAATGTCCTCCGGGCCTCTCTGTGGCCTGAGTGTTTTC
Source organism: Sminthopsis crassicaudata (assembly GCF_048593235.1). Lineage (NCBI taxonomy): Eukaryota > Metazoa > Chordata > Mammalia > Dasyuromorphia > Dasyuridae > Sminthopsis > Sminthopsis crassicaudata. The sequence continues at coordinate 364,663,381 of NC_133619.1, read as the reverse complement.
TATTGCTGTTAGAAGTCCTAGTGCATAAGAGGTAATAAAAATGGATCATTACTAATAGCCTAAAAATCATAATCTGAACTCTTAATGGATTAATTGCTAGCAACTGTTTTTAAAGGAAAAGACTGAAATCCCATTCCAGGAAAGGTGTAAAACAGAGAGACAACAGATTTAGAAAATAGAGGTGAATCAGTCCTAGAAGATGCTTTGCAGAGAAAAACAGGTTAGGCAACTTTCTTCTCCCTAGCTTTGTTTCCAAAGGGTAGTATAATGATTTGATCCAAGAAGCTTGTCAGTGCCCATAAAAGATTCATGACAGCTATTTTTTTATTTTCTTGTCTGGTCTTTTATAGATTTGGAAGGCAAGTGGCATAGACACTCTTGCAGCTTCCTCTACCATACAAAGAAGGAAAGAGTCACAAAACAAGAAATGACATGTCCCCAGAGATCCTGTCAGGGAAGGATTAGGAGCCCTCTGACTTTCTGACTCTTGACTTCCCCACTATTCCCTCCTTTTCTTCTTTCATTGAATAAGAGAAAAGGAGAGTATCTAAAATAGATTTTTTTTTTAGATATCAAGAGTTTTTTTTTCCTCTTGCTTAATATGAATAATTTATATTGAGAGGCAGCATTGTATATCTAATAGAGCTCCATTCTCAGAATTAGGAAAACTTTGATTCAAGGCTTACCTCACATACTAACCATCTGATTTAGTTAGATGTGCTACTCTTTCTGTGTCCCAGACAACTTGAAGTCTAGCAAGAGACCCCTATATACATACATACATGCATGCATACATGCATACATACATACATATGTGTTGTATATACGTGTGTGTGTGTGTGTGTACACATTGGCAAAAAGTTTCCTCACAGAGAGTAGAACCCTTTGCCAATAAAATCATAGGTCTGAGCCAAAAATAAAAATTAACAGATTTAACTTTTACAGAACTCTAGAAGACAAATTTTCAATTCTGCATAGCTATTATAATGGTTTATGTAGAAATTTCTTATGGTATGGAGCCAGTCAAAAACTTAATTAAAGTGTAAATAGAAAAAATAGAAAAATTTATTTTAATTATATATGTCTCTTATTTTAGACACACCTACATGGCATATATATATATATATATATACATACACACACACACATATTTCAAATTCCTGCTATCATTGGAAAAAAGTGTCTCGTGATCGATAGAATAGTTCCATGCCCAAAGCAAGGGAAAATATCATTTCAGCCAGGAGTCACAGAGTTGGATTATAAGAGGGCATAGTATTATAATAAATGACTAGTTATGAGATAATGGGGTCGTAGAAGAGCATAAGATTAAGGATTAGGAGATGTCATTGATTCAACAAGCATTTATTAATGACTGCTACAACTAGACACTCCTAGGTGCTGGGAATAAGAAAGAGGGGGGGAAGAAACAGGACATATCCTCAAGGGGCTTAAAATTCTTTTGGGTTCTTGAGTACTTATTCTACTCCTGCTTCTAATTTACTAAGTATGGTAAATATTAAAGAAATGCTTTTTTAAACTCTTTAAGTTATTAGTCACAATCTACCTCCCTATACCAAGTGCTTTATTAGGAAATAAAAATACAAAGAATGAAACTACATTTTCACAAGGATCTTATATTCTAATCAGTGCTTTTAACAGTTTTCATAAGGAATTGTTTTCTTTGAAATAAGAATTATAATATGACATGATAAAAAGAAGTGGCCAAATATTTGGCACACACACCATTTCAAGATAATAGGAAGAAAATATTTCAAAATAAATTTTTCAGTGGCTTCATCATTTTTCCAATGGTTATATTAAAAATATCTTTTTACTTAAGAATCAGACTTTTTAACTTGTTTGTTCACAATATTGTTTTGTTCTGTTAATTATTTCTTAGTCTGCAGGCTAGTCAGGTTTACTAAACAGAGACTTGATTTCCCTCTCAAAATAATTTTTATTCACAATGTATATAATGAACTAATAATGGAAATTAGTTACTTAGAAAACTTTTTTAGTAAAATAAATGGTTAAGTGCCAGCTCTTTTGACTTTTTGTGGTTACTTTGTTATAGTGTACTCTTGGTTGCTTTGAAAAGTTTGAATTAGGCAGTTATAATTTCACAAAGAAAATTACTTTAATAGGAAGAATTGCTAATTGACATTTCAACATAAGAGGGCAAGATTAAATCCATGGAAAGGAGCATAAAAACAGGTATATATAGATGAAGTCAGCAATTCTTTTCTGAAAGTGTAGTTTTTGTTTTTCTCTTTTATAAAATTAAGGTAATCTTTTTTTTTCAGTTAGCATTCATATTCAACTATATTATAGGGTTGTTCAAACCATAAAGCATATTTTTAAGAATAATGATTATTTAATTGTAGGTATTTCTAACTGTTCTTAAAATGCTTTTTTAGCTCCCCCCCAAAAAATATGGTTTAAGCTAAGATTTAAACAATTATAATTATGGCATCTTTCCCCTCACATTTCACTAAGTCATTGCCTCTCTTTGTAACCTGTGGTGACAAAGTTTCTTTCTCCTGGTTCTTCTACCTGTTATGACTACTTTTTGCTTTGTCTTCCTCCACATCAAACTCTTGGATGTTCCCCATGGTTCTGCCCTGGATCCTATTTTCTTCCATTTTTATTTCATATAGTGACCATATTAATTCTTGTGGACTCAATTACCATCTCTAGAGATAATTCTCAGATTACTTTGTTCAGCCTTATCCTTTCTCCTAAGAAAGAACTCTCTTGTTTAACACTTTCACCTCTATTGGATTTTGAGAACTATATGTCTCATGGATATCTTAAATTCAGAAGGTCCAAAACTGAACTAATTGCCTTTCTTCAAAAAACTCTTCCCCACTTCCAAACTTCTCTGTCATTGTCAAGGTAATGACTATCCTCCCAGTCACTCAGATTTCAGTCTAAGTATTACCTCCACTCCTTACTCTCAACCTTGAAAACTTAGTTTCCAAGTCCCCTCAATTTTTATCTTCACAGAATTTCTCCTATATACTTTTTTCTCTCTTCTGATATTGTTACCACTCAGTTACAAGCTGTCACCTTCTTATACTTCGACTATTGAACTGCTGGTCACTAACCTTTCCTTATTCTAGTCCATTCTCTATTCAGGGATGATCTTCCTATAGCTCAATTCTAGTCATGTCACTTTCCTATTCAATCAACTCTAATGCCTTCCTTTTGTCTCTGGAATCATTTATACTATCCAGTCTTTAATTTCTTAACTCCTTTATAACCTAGCTCCTTACCTCTCCCCTTCTTATATTGTACATTAAATATAATCTGATATAGTGACACTGACAACCTTGTTCCTTTCACATGACATTCCATCTCCTGACTGGAGATTTTCAGTGCCTTACGTCCAATACTCTCCCCCATCCTTTCCACTTTTTGGCTTTTTAAAGTCTCAACTAAAGTTCCATCTTCTACAATATGTCTTTTCTAGTCTTAAAATTCTCTCCAATTCATCTTGTTATTTAAATTATTTGGAGGTGATTATTCTCTTTCTCATTAGATTGTGAACTCTTTGAGAGCAAGGACTGGAGTTTTGGGAGGAGGGGGTTGTTTGGTTTTTGCCTTTTTATTCCTAGGGTTAAGTGCCCAACTCATGCTTGTTAACATTTCTTGACTTCATTTGACTTAAAAGGTCCTGAATGGAGCTTAGAATGTAAAACTAGGGCTCCAAAATAATTATACTGTTCTTATATTTATGTAGTACTGGGAATTTTTTTCAAAGTGCTTCCATAAACTATGCCCAAAAAGTTATCAAAATGTGCATACCCTTTGATCCAGCAGTGCTACTACTGGGCTTATATCCCAAAGAAATACTAAAGAAGGGAAAGGGACCTGTATGTGCAAGAATGTTTGTGGCAGCTCTTTTTGTAGTGGCTAGAAACTGGAAAATGAATGGATGCCCATCAATTTGGAGAATTGTTGGGTAAATTATGGTATATGAATGTTATGGAATATTATTGCTCTGTAAGAAATGACCGGCAGGATGAATACAGAGAGGCTTGGAGAGACTTACATCAACTTTTGCTGAGTGAAATGAGCAGAACCAGGAGATCATTATACACTTCAACAATGATACTACTGTATGAAGATATATTATAATTGAAGTGTATATCTTCAGCATAAAGAAGATCTAATTCAGTTCCAGTTGATCAATGATGGACAGAAACAGCTACACCCAGAGAAGGAACACTGGGAATTGAGTGTAAAATGTTTGTACTATTGTCTTTCTACCCAGGTTACTTATACCTTCGGAATCCAATTCTTACCGTGCAACAAGAAATTCGATTTTACACACATATGTTGTATCTAGGATATACTGTAACACATTTAATATGTATGGGATTGCCTGTCATCTAGGGGAAGGAGTAGAGGGAGGGAGGGGAAAACTTGGAAAAATGAATATAAGGGATAAGATTGTTAAAAAAAAAAAAAATTACCCATGCATATGTACTGTCAAAAAAAAGTTATAATTTTAAAATTAATTTTTAAAAAAGACAAAGTGCTTTCATATCTATTATATATTTTGGATACTTTTTTTTCATTACTTAAACATGTGGCTAATTGGACTATTGTCTTCTGATTCCAGTTGTGAATATCCACAAATAATAGTTTTCTAAAATGCATTAATTTGTAACTTATTATTTTCAGATTCTAACTACTTTTTCATCTAAATTGTCATATTTAAAAGGAGTAAATTGGTGAAATTATTTTCATATAAATACATTGATTTAGGTGAGCCTATAAAAGCACTCAAAAATAGATTATTCCTTTGATCTGAATAAAAGAATGTAAACTATAGGTAGTTCAAAAGAATTTTTTAAGGTAATAGAAATTTCTCAAGCCCAGACCACTACAGATTGCTCGTGATACAATATAATTAATAAAGTAGAGTATCTTTACTTTAAAAAATAAATACTACCTTTGTCACATGGTAAACCTTGTGGTTTATCATCTGAGAAACTCAGATTCAGAACTTACATAGATAAATTTAATTGAATCACATATATTTTTCTTAATCTTTTCACTAAATTTATTTTACCAAGTATCGTAAATTTCAGCATGGAACAAATTTCCCAGATTTGATATATTGCTTTCAGACTCTTTAGTGGTTTTTGATGCATTTCAGAGAGAGACAGAGAAAAGAAATCATAGTTTAAAGTCATTTATTTATTTATTTTTCAGAGGTGGCTGGATCCAAACAAACCAATAAGGAAGCAGTTAAAAAGTGAGCACATATATCTATTTATTGTTTTCCAAGAATCATTTGCAAAAGATAAAGAATTATGATAACCTAATTAATTAGACATACTTCTGTTAATTTTAGGAGGATCTCCTTACAGTTTGAACTTGAGAGTCAAATTTTTTGTAAGTGATCCCAACAAGCTACAAGAAGAATATACAAGGTGGGTTAAAGAAGTTTATTTTCTTAGATAGGTCATCAGAAAATTAGTCAGATGTGAATATCAGTGAAGCAAAAAATGAAAAAGACTGGCATTTTTTGTAACTAATTGAAACAATTTGATGATTTTGCTCCTATCTTAGAAATGTGAACTGCTTATAATCAAATAGAACTTGTCATTTTTTAAATGGCATAATGTTTTCTAATAGCAATGTATGATGATAAAGCATATCTTTCATCCATTTTAGCTTCTCTTTGAAGAACATGAAATGCTTATATGTAAGTTATTTAAGAGTTCAGTGGCAATTTTTGGTTCTTTACTTTGTACTTTCTTAAACACTAATAGTAATCAAAAAAATAAAGGCATTCTGAAAAGTTAATTCAATTGCTTTTATTTCAAAGGTCTTTGATATATCTAGGCCTAATAGTGTTATTTGATTGTATTCAGAACTATTTGATAATACACACATTTTTTATACAGAAATATTTAGCTTCATTCTGACAGGACACAGACTTAAGGTAGGTTTTTCTTAGTTAAGGTCACAAGTTATCTAGTATTGAATTTATGTATTTCACATGACATGAATTGTTCCTAGTCTACTAGAAGAATATTCTGTGGAATGTTTAGAGTGAGAACTGTTAATTTCAGGAAAAGAATGCCATTATTACATGGTGATTGAATGAATACTCTCTAGGAAACCCAACACAAACTACTGTAATCTATCATACTGCCCTACCCTATTTCTAACAATATTTATATTTGTCATTAAAAACCTATCTTTTACATATCTCCAAATGTGGATCAATTCTTAAATTTCTACCTAGTACACATGGGCTTCATTTAATAATTATGTATAAACAATTTAATTATAAGTCTGCATGTTGATTTAGAGACAACTGAGATCATAAGTTTTCTTTTTCCAGTTATTTTGCATATACCTTTTCCCCCCTTGGCCATAATGGATAGCAGATGATATCCTGCCCCGCCCCCCCCCCAAAAAAGAATTTTAATTTAGAGGACCTGGGTTTGAATCCTATTTCTATCACTTTCTACCAAATTCATTTCTTCTCTGTGTTCTTTGTTGTTGTTGATAGAAATAAAACTTGTCCCTATTTACTAACAATATGATGGTTTCCTAGAAAGTTCTAGGGAATCAGCAAAAATACAAATTGAGATAATTAGTAGTTTCAGCAGTTATAAAATACAAAATAAATTCTCAGGAACCAGTGGCATTTCTGTATAATGATAACAAAGCAAAAGAAACACTTATATAGAAGTTGAAATAGCATTTCAAATAACTAGAAAAATGCATATAATACCTGGGAAATCAACATATAAAAGGACACAAGACTTATATAGATTCAATTACAAAGTACTCCTAAAGAAATAGAGAATTTAATTGTACATGTATAACCCATATCAGATTACTTGCTGTCTTGGAGAGAGAGGGAAAAGTATGGAAGGGGAAAAAAAATTTGGAACTCAAAATTTTACAGAAATGAATGTTGAAAACTATACTGTAATTGGAAAAATAAAATATTATTGAAAAAGAAATCACTAACTATCTGGAGACATGTTAAGTGCTAATGGCTAGACTGTGCCAATATAATAAAAATGATGATTATTACCAAAATTAATTTATGCTTCTAATGTTACATCAAATTGCCCTACTTGAGTTTTTAAAAAAATTAACATTTCATTTGGAAGAGGGGGAAAAAAAAGATATACAATATCAAGAGAAATTAGGAAAAGTAGGGACAAAGTGGGAATAGCCACTTTTAGACCCTCACACAATATAATAAAGTAGCAGTCATCAAATTCATCTAGTATTTAAAGCTTTGAAAGATCGGTGGAACGGATTATATAGGAATAATCAGAAACTATAGAACTTTTTAAAAAGCCATTTTTTATAGAGTAGAAAACATAATTATTTAGGGAAAAAAACCTCTTTGAAAAACTGGAAAGCAGTTACCAGAATTCAGATTTAACACCTTGTACCATATTTCACAATATATTCAAAATGAATGTGTGAGCTTAATATGGAGATTAAACTTATTCTGTGTAATTTTTTTTTTTTTCTTTTTCTGAGGCTGGGATTAAATGACTTGCCCAGGGTCACACAGCTAGGAAGTGTTAAGTGTCTGAGACCAGATTTGAACTTGGGTCCTCCTGAATTCAGGGCTGGTGCTCTATCCACTGCGCCACCTAGCTGCCCCCTGTTCTGTATAATTTTTTTGTTGATCTCTTTACAGTTAATTGATTTTGTCCTATAACTGTCTAGGTTCTTTTATACTTTTATCTCTGAACTTACTTCAGAAATTCAACTTGCTTACGAGTTTGGTGTCTAATACAAATGACATCTTCAGTGTTGCTGCTGTGGATAGGATGTATTTTTTATTTGCTCAGGATCTGTGAAATCATTAAGATATTTTTGTTGATAGAGGAATTAAGTCAAAAAAGATGAAAAACCAAGCCCTATCAAATTTGAAAATAGAGTTGAAGTCTTACCTTAAGTTAAGCCATCTAGGACCTTTTTTTTCCATCCCTAGATTCTTGGAGGACCTGAGTACAAATATCATCTCAGACACTTAATACTTCCTAGCTGTGTGATTCTGAGCAAATTGCTTAACCCAAATTGCCTGTCCCCCCCAAAAACAAAACAACAACAACAAAAAAGACCTCTCCTTTTTTTTTGTTTTTTTAGTAGAAATATTTTTATTGAAATTTACTGATAAAAGCTCAGTAGAATATTATGGAATTAAAAAAATTTCCTTTGTTTTGAAAATAAATTGTCAATAAACATTTCAACATGCAAAAAATGAATTAGAAAAATATTGCATAAGAAATCATTTCTGTCAGTTTAAATTGCTTGTGAAATTTAACAAAATGATAACAAAATTCGACCTCTCATTCTAACAATAAATATTTTATTGATGTTCTAACCAAGCCCCATAGACCTGTCATCCTTTGTAAGAAAGATGTATAGTACCTTAAAGTAAACCAAGACATTGGCCATGTAGCCATGTCTGGGAATGTTTTCATTTTGAATCTGTTGTCTTATTACCTGCCTGTAGTTATTGTCTTATAAGTCCTTACTATGTCTTGATAAGAGAACTACCAAATAATTCATATTATATAAGATCAAAGATAAAGTATTGTCCATTGTGTTTACTGTTAAGAAATTTAATTCCTGAAATCCTTGATATGGCATTATGATAGGGAAAACAAGTTAAAGGAATACATGCAGGCAAGAAAGGAAACAAAATCACCAGATGATTTTATTGTTTATTTAAAGTATCCGTCAGATTCAACTAAAAACTAATTGAAATAAATAATACTTTGTTTTAAAATAGTAGACTACAAAGTAAATTTATAAACATTATCAGCATTTCCATATATTATTAATGAAATCCAAAGAAATAAAGAAAGAGAAATTGTGTTCAAAATTACTAGTTTATCATGGAAATTTTGTACCAAGTACTTGATTATCTTGTTTGATTCTGCTACTTGTTTTCTTGCAGTTTTTCTTCTAGTTCAGACTTCTGATGTTGATTCTCCAGTGACTTTAATGTGTAACAAAAGCTATTGCTAGGCTTCTGTGATTACTTAGTGTATCTTGACTAACAGATTCTATAGAACAAGAATTGTGCCACCATCATTACATCCCTTATGGCTGAACTTCTATTGGCAATAATAGGACTTTTAGTAAGGAAGATACGCCTCAGGATGGAAAATGTGGCAGCTTCTTATCTAATAACAAAAGGTTCTGATTAATCACATTAAAATTAGGAATTTTTTAGAAGTGATAAATTCTAGTTATAATTTTTTTGTTTTTTTATAATATCCAGAACAGGATTCTGACACAGTAGGGTGCATATTAAACACTTACTGACTAGATTGTCTTACTCTTAAACCTGAAATGTTTTCATTTTGGACTTGGCATTTTTAGTTTGAATTTTTAAAAGGTGTTTTTCAAAATTGCTTTTTTTCTCCTTGATTCTCTGTGTATTATTGACCATTCTAAGACTAGTACATTTCATTTTGGGGGGTCTAGGCCTGTGATTTCATCAGTATCAGAGACTGTGAAAACTTCCTCTATCTTACATAGTTCCTCAGATAATATGTTAAATTGGGCTGATAATATTGCTTGGGGATGTGAGTATGTTAAGTAACTTGCTTTAGGTCACATGGCTATGTATTCATAGGAAATAGAGTATTGGATTTAGAATCAGGAAAACTCAATTTCATGAATTCAATTCCAACTACAGACACTTACTAGTTGTATGACTCTCATCAAGTTAATTAACCCCATTTGCTTCAGATTTTCATCTGTAAAATGATCTGGAGAAGGAAATGACAAATCTTTGCCAAGCAAACAACAACTGAATAACAAGAAGACATTTGCATACCCATATGGTGTCATTGACTGCACTTGAATTTATGTCTTCCTAAGATATGGAATCTTAGGAAGACATAAATTCAAGTGCAGGCACCTTAGGCACAATGACTCTGTGTCTCCAACTCCATATATAGATAAAACATTTTACCAGGATTTGTCAGTGGTGTAGATCAGTGTTCCTCAAACTTTTTAAATAGGGGGCCAGTTCACTCTTCCTCAGACTATTGGAGGACCGGACTATGGTAAAAACAAAACCTTACACTCTGTCTCTGCCCCTCAGTTCATTTGCCATAGCCTGGCGGGCCATATGTGGCCCGCTGGCTGTAGTTTGAGAACCCCTGGGTAGATGAACAGTCAACTCTTTTAACAATTGACTCTCACCAGGAACATCTGTGTTTAGTTCTGGAGACACATTTAGCTTGATAAAAATGAAATAAAATTGCCCTGATTAGAATGAAGAAAAGGGTAATTTTTGCATTTTAGTACATTAATCTTTAACTGAAAAATTAAATAAAATTAAAAATATTGAGACAATTTTCTCTTCATTTTCTTACAAAGATGTTACATACACAGTAAATACTTTTAGGGTTTACTTTTCTATTACTTCCTGAAGATCTAAAACACAGTGACATCGGAATTAACAATTTTAGAAATTAGAATGATGTCATAGAGGACCAGCTCTTCTCTAGCAGACAACAGAATTGTCAACTCTGTCACATCTTTTTTCCATTTTTTTCCCATTTTCCCTTTTTTTCTATTTACATAGTTTCTTCCCCCTTCATTCAGTGCCTCATCACATCTGTTCTAAGTTTTGGCAATAGCCTCCTAATGAATATCCCTATCTCAAGTCATTTACCACTGTAGATAACCCTACACACTGTTACCAAAATAATTTTGCAAATCTGATCATTTGACTCTTTTATTCAACCAAGCTTAGTGGCTTTCTGTTACTTATAGGTTAAATATAAACTTCTATGCTTAGCTCTTAAAGTCCTCTTTCTTTTTCCAGAAGGAATGGTACCACTTTATCTGTAATCTTGTGACTAATATATTAGCACTTCTGGCACTCTACTTTTCTCTCTCTTAAGTATAATATTTCCTAAATTCTGTACCCAGGAGGCCATTAACTCTCTTATCAATTTTTCCCACTATTTTGCCCTATTGGTAACACTCTTGAAATTTTTTTCAGTTTTATGATGAAAGTTGGAAGGATTTTGTGTTTCAGTTTTACTGTTCAGGGAGCTTTTAAAGAAAAACATTTGTTTTCTTTACATTAAGCTTCGTGGTTATCCAATGTATTTTGTAAATTTATATATGAAAATATCAGTATATAAGATTAAGAAGTCAGATGACTAATTTTTGTTTTAATTTTGTTAGAGTAAATGTATTTTGAGATAAAAAGTAATCTTTTTCTTTAATTACATATTCTTAGGTTGTCATTTTTTTTCTTTTTCTTTTTAAAGATACCAGTATTTTTTGCAAATTAAGCAAGACATTCTTACTGGAAGGTAAGCTATTTTTGCTGTTTGAATCTTTTGATAAAATTATATTTTATTTTCTAATTGGTTACACAAGTATTCTTCCATCTATAGTTTTATGCTTAAAATTTATCAGAATGCAAAATCTTGAATTTTAATTTCTCTATTTAATAATGGCTGATATTTATATAGCATTTTAAAGTTTGCAAAATGAATTATATATAGTATCTCTATCCAGATTCTCTCTGGGCATTCTCTTAGTTTTCCACACTCTTTCTCATTAAAGTCACCAACTCCCATGGTTCTTAGTAGTTTTCTCTGGGGAGATGACACATCTTTCTTTACAACCTTATTATCACCATTAAATTCTAATCTGATGCCACTAATTCTATTTTCCTCTCAAAACCTGTCTCTATCAAACTTTGCTATATTTTGAAAGTACCACCATTCTTCCAATGTCCTAGCTTTATAATGAAGTTAATGTCCTCAATTCCTCATTTTCCCTCACCTCAGTTATCCAATCCCTTAACAAATTTTAAGTTCTTCCTTTGATTCCTCTTTATTTACATAGCCACCACCTTAATTCTTGCACTCATCACTCATCTCCTATATATTTCAATAGCCTTCTAATGACACCCTCCATAAGTCAAAATGATTTTCCTCAAATCCACATCTGACCCTATTAATACTCTACTCAATGAACTCCACATGCTCCCTGAGGTCAAATATAAATTTGGCTATTATCTTTCTAATCTCATTCTATGTTACTCTCCTCAGACTCTGCTCTAGGCATAATGACTTCATCTCCTAAGTATTCCATCTCCTAGCTCCTTGTCTTCGTGCTGATCATCTCATATAGTCCTCTGCCTCTGCTTCCTGGGAACTATCTCTTTCAAGAATAATCTTCTACACAAAGGCTTTTCTGATCCTTCCCCAACTTCTAATACCATCCTAATTTATATTTATTTATTTTTATATGCCTCTTATATGTGTGATTAGATGAATCGATGGATATTGTCTCTGTGTTAAAGTGTAAGCTCTTTGAGAGTAGAAATTCTTTCACTTTTTTTAGATCTTTATCTCTGGCACCTAATACTTCCTAGAACATAATAGGTACTTAATATATTTTATTAATTGATTATTTGATCTTGTTCGACCCTCACAGCAAAATTGTCAAGTAGGTTCTATTCATATGCCCATTTTACTGGTGAGGAGAATGGGAATAAGAGGTGTTACATAACTTGCCCAGGATCATATAACTATTAAGTGTCTGAAATCAAAATCAAATCTAGGCCTTTTAAACTTCAAATCCAATTCTCTTCTCCACGACACATATAAAAATGTTGTAAAAGAATAAATACATATATTATTGCATGCTTTACTGTGACAGAAAAACTATTAAAAAGACCAAACTATGCCATGACTCTTTTAAAAGAGTATCTTCAACTTCTTAAATAAAATTCAAGCCAGACTGGTCTAATGTTAGCCAGTTGGCAACCTTACATGCACAGAGGTGTGGCTACTGTCTTCTTAAGAGTTTACATTTAAGAAGAAATGAGGAAAAGCACATTGTGGATTACCAGAGAATCTTAAGAACTTGTTCTTGTTTTGAGGTTAAACTGTAAATACTGAGTCACTAGGAATTTCAAGTCAGTACTTTGAAATATAAATTTTGTGAGCCTTTTTGAAAAATTGCAATACATATCTTATCTTTCTCTCTCTTTCTCTCTCTCTCTCTCTTTTTTTTTTTTTTTAAATCAGATTGCCCTGTCCTTATAATACTGCTGCCCTTTTGGCTTCCTTTGCTATACAGTGTAAGTATTATAATTTTACATTTACCTAGTACTTCTCAGTCTCTCAAACTAAAAAATGATAAATAGTTGTTATGGAGGGTTTTTTATTTCTATCTCATCTGTATTAGCATCCCAATGCTTTTTTATAGTAATCACTTAAAATTTTTTCATTAATTAATTTTATGCTTTTGAGTGTTGTAGAAAACCATCACCTTATAGAAAACCTAATAGATTTTTTTATATGAAAACTGGTAAAGTGTACCTTAAACTTTTGGTAAAATGTAATTTAAGTGGTTTTAGACAGACGTTGAAGAGTGACATGGATAGATCCTTGTTCATTTGCTAAAGTGAAATTTTTTTCCCTTTTACAAATTACATATAGTTGTATTGATTAAGAGATTCATGTCTTAAAGTGTGAGCATTTTTCTTTTGTTAGCTGAATTGGGAGATTACGACCATTCAGAAAACTTGCCAGGCTACCTCTCCGATTATTCTTTCATCCCTGGTCAGCCTCAAGATTTTGAAAAAGAAATCGCAAAATTGCATCAGCAACATTTGTAAGTTTGGAACTTTTACTTATTTAGGGAAATCAGAATAATTTGAGTCTTTTTATTAACTACAGTTATTGTTTGTGGCATAGATATTTGCTTTAAAATCTCTACAGTTTGGATATTTTTAAAAATGTGAATAAGGCTAAAAGAGTCAATATAAAATTGGAAAAAAATTGCAGTTAAAAATTAACTGTTTTTTTTTTTAACTTTTTAACAAATTTCTGAAAGGATTGATGAAAGATATGTAAGTAATTGATTCAAATTCAAATTGATTTAAAAAAAAACATTTCCCATTAGAAAAAGATATGTATGAGTAATCACTTTCCAAAAAAAAAGAAATGCAAGGTATCAATAATCATATGGATCAATTCTGATGAACATGGCTCTCTTCAACAATGAGATGACCCAAATAAGTTCTGTTCATTCAATAATGAATAGAACCAGTACATCCAGCTAAAGAACTCTGGGAAATGAGTATGGACCACTACATAGCATTTACAATCCCTCTGTTTTTGTCCGCCTGCATTTTTTATTTCCTTCTTAGATTAATTTTTACCTTATTTCAAAGTTCAATTCTTATACAACAAAAATAACTGTATGGATATGTATACATATGTTGTATTTAACTTATACTTTAACATATTTAACTTGTATTGGTCTACCTGCCATCTGGGGGCGGGGAAGGAGGGGATAAGTTGGAATAGAAGGTTTTGCAAAAAACTTACATTTATCTTATTGTAAGTTAAAACAACTGAGATAATACCTTCCTTATACCTATCAGATTGGCACAGTTGCCGAAAAAAGGGTAAAGATAATTACAAGAGAAGCTATATAAGAGGAGGTTTATCATTGTCCTGTTGCTAAGCCTATGTATTGCCCCAAGCTTCCTGGAAAGCAATTTAAAACTCAATCTAAAATGTCCCTCCATGTATCATGCATACCCTTTAGCTAAACAAAAGATTTTTTTTAAAAAGAGAAAAGACCCATATGTACACACATTTATAATAGCACTTTTGTTTTAGCAAAGAACTGGAAATAAAATGGGGCATCATTTGAAAAGTGCTGAAAGAAGTCCAACATATCAGTTTTATTTAAACAAAAATATTCTTTTACCCAATTTTAATTTGCTAGGTTTTTTTGTTTTTTGCTGAGGCAATTGGGGTTAAGTGACTCGCCCAGGGTCACACAGTTAGGAAGTATTACATGTCTGAGACCAGATTTGCACTCAGGTCCTCTTGACTTCAGGGGTGGTGCTCTATCCACTGTATCCACTTAGGTGCCCCAAGTTGCTAGTTTTTAAATAAATGCATCATTTACTCATGATTTTTATATATACCTTTATCTTTCTGTATACTGGACATTCATATCATTCCTTCTCAGCAATCATTTGCAAGTTATTTTCTTCTAAAGAAAAAAAGATTTATTATTATTTTAAATGATATTAAATTTATAAGTAACTTTAAAAAAAAAAAAAAAGGCATTTTCTGATTGTACATATATCACCTTTATCAAATCGCTTACTGTCCTGGAGAAGGAGAGGCAAAAAAAGAGGAGAGAGAATAATTTGGAACTCAAAATCTTACAAAAATTAATCTTGAAAGCTATCATTGCATGTAATTGGAAAAATAACTATTGACATTTTGTAAAAAAAGGTTTTCACTATATAAGACTGAGATAGATTTTCAAATAAATTTGTGAAACTTATTCAGTGTTGTTTAATTCATTTTTTATTAAGCTATAATTCAAAGTCAAATTGCATATTGTTGATTCACTTTCATGTAGTATACAATAGTAAGTGAGCAATGTAAGACTCATCAGGGAGCTAAGAAAAAGAACCCTCCATTACTTTGCTATTTATCCATTTATGTAGTATCTTTTGTGAATACATGGGGTAAAGAAAATGTGATGGATTGGTTTTGTCATTATTACTTGATTTTTTAGAAAGACATTTTTGAAACAGTTGTCATATATATTTCAGATATTTCAGACATTCATTAAATCCTATGTAAATTTTCTAAGTAATTGAAGCTTATATGCTCATTGAAAAACTTTTAATCATTTTAATTGAATCTGATTTTTCTTGATGATTCAAGATATCTTTATGATCCTTACATTAATCATGCACACTATAATACGGTGGGTTTTTTTTCTCATCTCCTTCCTTGGAAGGTACTTGTCAGTTTTCATTTATCCTTGTATTTGCCTCTATGCTTTTTCTTTTCTAATTTATGTCTTTTAATTTGATGTCATTTGAAACATTAGATAATTAGGGATGCTAAAATTGTGTATGAATGGAAATTAATCACAATGGCATAGTTTTAAGGTATTCTCTTTTTCTATTCCAGATACCCTCATTATAATTTAACAATTTCTTTGTAATCCCTCTGTTTTCAGTTGTTACTTTATATATATGTCTTATTATTCCTACTAAGTGGTTGAGAACATGAATTATCTTAAGGAAATAACACTGGTGTACTTGAGGTCAGCAAACTTGAGTTCAAATTCTCTCTCTGATTGATATTCACTGCCTAGGTAACCCTGAACAAGTCATTTAATCTTTTTAGACCTCAGTTTCTTTATCAGTAAAATGAGAGTGTTGGACTAAAGGGCTTCTGAGGACTTTTCTGACTCCACATCCATACTGTGAACCTAAAACATAATATGTCTTACTGTTCTTTCACTTATATTGAAACTAATTATTTTGGTAACCAGAAGACATTAAAAAAATAAAATAAAAAGAACCTTCCTGGTTCTTATGTGTTACATTATTAAGATTGTCACCTTAAGATAACAGTAGTTTTATACTGTACAAGATTAAAATTGTCATTAAATAATGGTCATAGGAGACTCAAATACATGCTAAGTTTCAAGGAATTTTTAAATTTCTTGGAAAATGTCATATATACAAAGTACATCCATATTTGAGACTTAACTGATTTTTAATCTAGTGTTGTTTTTACAGAGGCTTGTCTCCTGCAGAAGCAGAATTC
The DNA here is from genome assembly GCF_048593235.1 of Sminthopsis crassicaudata. NCBI lineage: Eukaryota > Metazoa > Chordata > Mammalia > Dasyuromorphia > Dasyuridae > Sminthopsis > Sminthopsis crassicaudata. Next base: position 364,646,729 of record NC_133619.1, on the reverse strand, counting down.
AATTATCTCAATACAGCTCGAACCTTAGAACTGTATGGAGTTGAATTGCACTATGCAAGGGTAAGGATTACATATTAATATTCTTAAGTTATACTTTTTAATTTAACCTAAAAAATTGCTTTTGTATTGTTAAGAAAAAGTAATTTTTTTGTTAAAGGTAGTATTAAAGTGTTTATAGAGTACTTGCTGCTGCACTAAACATTTTCCTTGTATGAATGTATTATTTTTATTCAGTTTAGAATTCATTTTTATATGATTTTCAAATTTAATGCCTAGTTAAACAGATAAGAAAGTTAATTTCTTTTACTGATGTTGTTTCAGCCAGTTGAATAGTAAATTAGTCATAAATGTTTCTCTGTGAATGAAAGCAATCTGAAAAGTTTAGAAAAAAATTTTTCTATATATTTAATTCTTCCTTTCCTGTATATTTTCCTGAGACATAAAATGGTGAAAACTTTGCTAATAATTTTTATGTAACAATCTTAAACTGTAAGTTGTGAGATTAGAGATGGTCTCTTGCATCCATTTGAGTTCTATTTTATAATTCTGTTCATTAAACTCTTTTCTTTTAGCTACATGTGATTATTTTTTTTTGCCAAACAACTAATAAATCAGATCAATGCCAAATTATCTACATTTTGCAGAAGAATAAAATTTTTTTATGGCATGGTCATATCTAATAATTAGATACAGTCTCCCTACCACACACATTCTAACCTTTTCTTTCCTTTATCCTTATGTTAAATTTTTGCTTCTTCCTCAAAGCTATGGTTTCTCCTCTAAAAGTCTACTAGTATATATCTGTCAGATTCCTTTCAAAAAATTAATTTAGCTCCCTTTTTAGGGAACAAAGTTGAGGCCTATCTCATGGGTGGCTGAGGGTTGCGACTATAATATCACATTACATTGTTCTCTGTTGTTTTTAAGAAAGTTTTATTCTGTAGAAAAAAATAGCTTTAAAATCTCTTATCAGATAAGATTCTCTCTTCCTTATGTCAAAATATTAAGATTCTGTAACAGGATATTATATCAAGGTATAGACTCTTGATACCTAGAAAAGTGTTGTCATTGTTATGGGAAATGTCCTTTATAATGTGCTCATAAAAGAGGAATTTGTGATTTGTAGTGAAATTTTGTAAAATGCTATTGTCTTGTTAATAACAGACAAGTTTTTTGGAATCCCTATAAAGTTTCCTCAGAAATACACCCTGTCAAATGAAGGAAACTGGTTGTCCAACCTGAGCAAATCTAAATATATGAAAATTGTGACCTGCCAGGATTGTGAGTCACCCTTCAAATTAGTCCATTTCTTTTTATAATATTGGGCAAACATTACAGCTTGACAGTTAACTAGACTTGGAATGGAGTTAAAAGAAGGATATCAAACTGAATGGAAAGAGGGAAACTGGCAAGCTCCTAACTCTTTAATACCAGTACAGTAAGAGTCACAAAGCTAGTAAATATAAGAATAGATCTCAAGTCTATAGACTTCAAGTGCATCTCTGAGGTCCTACTTCCCGTGTCTTGTCTCATAGGACTTAAATTTACAAATAATATAAAGGTACCTGTAGAGAGTAGAAGGTTACTAAGGAACAGAAATGGCATAAAATATTTATGGGAGAGGTATGAAAACAATCACATAGATGGCAAGGAACACAGGGGTTGAAATCTGTGTTGGTAAGGAAATTATATAATTATCAACTCATAGATCTTTCATGTGGGGCTGTCCTACTGTCCTTTAGCCATATTCTTTTGTTTTTAACTAAGTCTTGAGAATTGTTAAGTGATGTACATAGTGGTTAGTATTTGTGTAACTAGATATTGTTTACTTTTTAATTGTAATAAAATCAAAAGACTTAATTTTTAAAGGATTTTTTCACTTAGCAAATCCTCTGAATTCTAAGTAACTGACCTAAATTAAGGCAATTAAGTAATCATATAGATCTCAGCAGTTTTTGTGAAGTACTTTTGAATCTTTATAAGAATGTAAAGTCATGTGTCGGATTTACATTTATAACTTGAATAATATTCCTAAATCTCTTGCAATAAGAAAGCCAAGTCCATAATATATCCATGAACTAGGCACTGTGTTAAGTGCTAGGGATCGAAAAGAAACAAAAATAGCCCTTGCCCTCAAGGAGCTTACAGTTTAAAAGTAGTCTATAAATGCTATAGAAATTAGATGAGGCCAGATTATAAAGAATTTTAAATGCAAATCAGTGGAAGTTATGTATTGATCTTAGAAGTAATAGGGAGTCATTGAAGTTTATGCTTTAGAAAAATGATCAGCTTTTTGAAGGGTAGTGTAAAGTAGGGAAAGACTTGTATCAGGAAGACTAATTAGAATAGTATTGCATTAATCCAAGCAAGAAGAGATGAGGTCCTAAACCTTCAGTAGTAGTAATGTGAAGAAAGTTGTAGGAAGTAGAAATGAAAACTGGCAAATGTTTAGGTTGAAGGGTGAAGCCAAGGGATGAGCCAAGGATAACAACTGCCATTGTGAACCTGAATGACTAAAAAGGAAGTGATACTACCCTTGACAGAAATGGAGAAGTTTAAGAATTAGGGATGTGGGGGAAAGATAAGTCCAATTTAGACATGTTGATTTTGAAATGCTTCCTTTTATATTCAGTTCCAAATTTCTAATAAGCAGTTGACAGTGCATGATTAGAACTTTGGAGAGAGACAGAAAAAGTTGGGAGAAAAAAAAGGGAGTTGGAAGTTGAGTTAGCCTTAGGTAGACCCACAATTAAGTATCATGATAATGACCTCACAAAACACACTTAGAAGGAACAGATAGGTGGAAGAAATAAGAGGAATAATTTTTTTAATAAAGCATTTTATTTTCAGAACATATGCACAGATAATTTGACAACATTGACCCTTGCATAGCCTTATGTTTCAGATTTTTTCCTCCTCCCCTCCACTCCCTCCCTTAGATGGCAGGCAATCCAATATATGTTGAACTATATGTTAAATCCAATATGTATAAACATATTTATACAGTTATCTTGCTGTACAAAAAAACTCAGATCAAAAAAAGAAGGTAAATGAATAAGAAAAAATTTGACAAATTTCAACAGCAATTCTTATTAAAAGCACTAGACAATAAAAGAATAAATGAAACTTCTCTCAAAATTATAAGTAGTATTAACTAAAATCAAGAGCAAGCATTATCTATTATGAGGATAAATTAGACATCTTTCCAAATAAGATCAAGGGTAAAGCAAGATGGACATCCATCACCATTGTCATCATTCAATAGGGTACAATATTGTACTGATTGTTATAGTGAGCTATAAGAATAAGACAAGAAAAAGAAATTATAGATAATGAGAAAAGAAAACTCACTTTTTGTAGATGATAAGATGGTTTACCTAGATAACCTTAGAGAGACAACTAACAAAGCAATGAATAATTTCAATAAAGTTGCGGAATATTAGACAAACCCAAATATATAGATATAGATATATATCTATATCTATATCTATATCTATATCTATATCTATATCTATATCTATATCTATATCTCACAAAGAGATCATAAAAAAGGGAAAAGAACCCACATGTGCAAAAATGTTTGTGGCAACCCTTTTTGTAGTGGTAAGAAATTGGAAACTGAGTGGATGCCCATCATTTGAGGAATGATTGAATAAGTTATGGTATATTAATATAATGAAATATTGCTATTCTATGCAAAATGATCAGCATACTAATTTCAGAAAAACAGGGATGTATATGAACTGATGCTAAGTGAAATGAGTAGAACCAAGAGAACATTGTACACAGCAACAAGATTATGGGATGATCAACTGTGATGGACTTGGCTCTTTTCAACAATGAGGTGATTTGGGCCAATTCAGATAGACTTGTGATGAAGAGAGCCATCTGCATCCAGAGAGAAGACTATGGGAACTGAATGTGAAGCACAGCATAGTATGTTCACCTTTTTTGTTGGTGTTTGCTTGCTTGGTTTTTTTCTTTCTCATTTTTTCCTCTTTTGATTTGATTTTCCTTTTTTTCTTGTGCAGCATGATAAATGTGGAAATATGTTTAGTAGAATTGCACATGATAAATCTATATTGGATTACTTTCTATCTAGGGGTCAAGAGTGGGTATAGAGAGAAAAATAAGAAAACACAAGGCTTTGCAAGAACAAATGCTGAAAATTATCTTTGCATGTTATTTTGAAAAATAAAAGACTTATTGTATAAATGAATGAATGAATAAGTAAATGAGTATAAATAATAATAAACCCAAACAGTCATCAGCATTTCTATATATTGCCACAAAATCTAGCAGGAAGACAGAAAAATTCAGATAAATAAATGCAGTCAGTATAACATGCTTAGGAGTCTACAAGCCAAGGTATATAGAAGAGTAATATGAAGAGAAATACAAAATACAAAACCCTTCACACAAATAAAATTGTAAATAATAAGTGTATTAATTGCTCACGAATAGGCTGAGGCAGTATAAAAGAATATGGCAATACTGGCTCAATCAATTAATTTATTCAATATCATGTCAAACAAACTGCCAAAGAATTACTTTATAGTGCTAGAAAAAAATGATAACAAAATTCATCTAGAGGAATAAAAGGTCAAGAAAATCAAGAGAATATATGGAGGGTGGGGGAATGAATAGGAAGGTGACCTAGCAGTACCATATTTCAAACTATATTGCAAAGTTATAATTTGCTGCTAGTTAAGAAATACAAGATTTTGGTCAGTAGAAAAGATTAGGTATATGATATACAAAAACAAAGTTCTGTAACCTAGTGTTTGATACTCAAAGATCCCAGCTATTAATAGGGGCAAGATTATTTGACAAAAAGTACTGGGAAAATTGAAAAGCAGTCTAGCAGAAAAGAGTCATAGCTCAACATCTCACATATACAAAGATGAGATCAAAATGGATACATGATTTGGACATAAAGAGTAATACCGTAAGTAAATTAGGGGGCTATGGAAGAAATTGCCTGTCAGATCTATAAATACAAAATGAATTTATGAACCAAGCAAGAGTTTTAAAAAAATTTTTATTACATATATATGTGTGTGTGTGTGTATGTATATATATATGTGTGTGTGTGTATATATATATATATATAATTTATTATGAATTTTTTATTAACTGATACAAAGTGAATTGAGGGAATAATTTACAAAATAATTCTATATTGTAAAGTTAATCAACTCTGAAAGCTTTAGTAACTGATCATTATAGTAATCCATATCACTTCCAAAGAACTCATTTTAAAAAATGCTCTCTTCCTCCAGATAAGAGAATTACTGGACTTTGAATGCAGATTGTAGCATTTTTTTTTTCCTTTTCCCTTTTTTCTTTTTTTATTCTTGTAAAAGTTTTTTAATGTGTAGGTATGTTTTGCTTACATCATTTGGCTAACAAATATTGAATTATAACTGTTTTGTTTCCATGTCATTCTGCATTTTAGAAAGAGATCTTTTCCTCATCTCAGTTGTACAATTGAGCTATGTATTTGGGCTGGAAGAGGGAAAATACTGTTGAGGGAATTTCTTAGTTTTGCTGTTATCTCACCATTCTTTAGAGGCTATAGTATCAATGAATTCTTTGACTTCTGAGATTGATCTTGCAACATGGAATAATTAGTCCTAGTTAGCCCCCTTTTAGAAACTCCAAAGTCATGTAACTTTGAATCTTGTGAATTTTAGAAACAAGAATTTCCATTAAACATAGCTGTTTATTTTTTTGAAATTGCATTTGTCATTTTTGGTTTCTTCTGTACTAATTGGACAAAATATTTAGAAGCACATCATTAAGTAATTTCTTTTATACTGCTCTTTAAAATAGCTCCTTCATTTAAATGAAATTCGATCCTATAATTAAAGCCTACTATTTCTTTTCTGTGATATTTTGTATTTTTTTTAAAGGATCAAAGTAATAATGAAATTATGATTGGCGTAATGTCAGGAGGGATACTAATTTATAAGAACAGGGTACGAATGAACACCTTTCCATGGTAAGAAATTCCATTAACGCCTTTTCTTTTATATTTGTATTTAATGTTTTGTTGGACTTTAAAAAAAATCACCTGGATTTTTTTTGGGGTCCAGTATTTGGGTCTGTCTTGTTAGTTGAAACTTGTATTTAACCACATTTTAAATTTCCAACATTAGAAAGTTGAAGTGTCCGCTGATTCTGCCTCTTTTCATCAATCTAGACCATTGTGGGTGCCCTTTAATAATTTTTTTCCTTTAAATAGACTAATTTTTAAAAACTATATTTTTATAGATTTTCCCAATATCCTGTGATTACATCCAATTAATTCAGTACACCACCATTAAAAACGACCAATCATAGTCATATGTCTTTGCTCCCATCAATTAAGGCCTAGGAAGATCACATTCAAAAAAATCACCAAGTCAGAAGGGACCTCAGAAATTATCTATATCAGCTCATACTTAAGTAGGAATCCCCTCTACTACTTCCCTAGGAGGTACTCATCTAAGCTTGAAAAACTATTGAAAAGGAATTCACTACATACCAAAGCAACCCATTCTATTTTTGGGTAGCTCTAATTGTTGAAAATTTTTTCTTGCTTCATGCCTAAATCTTCCTCTCTGCAGCTTCAACCCAATCGTCCTAGTTCTGCCTTCGGGGGTTGGGGTAAGTAGAACAAGTCTAATCCCTCTTTCACATAAATTTTTAAATACTTGAAGACAACTAACATATCTTCCACTAAGTCTTCTTTGGGCCTAACATCCCTAATTCTTTATATTCATTCTCATAATATATGCTCTCCAGGCTCCTTATTGTTGTGGTAATCTCTTTCTGGATAGATTCCAATTTGCCTCTATCCCCCTAAAATGTGGTATCCGTAGTTAGAGAGCATTCCTAAAATAGTTTGACCAGAGTTTTTTTTTAAAAATGGGACTGTTATAAGCTCCATGAACTTATGGGTAGATCTCTGTATCTGATACTGCCTTCTTAATGTAAATTAAATTGTGGTAGCTTAGGTTGCAAGCCCTGCATCATTGATTCCTGTTGAATTTATAATACACTAAAAGTACTAGGTCTCTTTTGTAGTCTGTTGTCTAGACACACTTTATATTTGCATTCCCTTTAAGTTTTAAATTTACAAGATAGATAGGTAATACATACACATATACGTATACATATTAATGACCTTATACTTGCATAATTAACTTTTTAATCCAAATATAAACTTTGTCTTCCTCCCCTTTTTTCATTTTTTTCTATTTAGCTTTTCATCTAGTCTTTCAAGATCTCTCAGGATGTGATTGTAATCCAGTATGTTATCTACTAAAATTTGTTTTATCTATCCTTAAAATTTGTTTTATCTAACAATTTAATAAGCAAAGCTTACCTGTCTTCAACGAGCATTTTTTCAATAAATGAAATTGTAGACTAGAACAGATATCCAGTATCTAGAATTAAACACAGTGTCACACATATAACACATAGAGCAAATTAGTAGGCAAGTGATAGTTTTTTTTTTTTTTTTTTAAAGCAAGAACCTCTGGGAAACTGATGAAAAGTAGATTTACATCAACATTTTACACCATAGTGTAATAAATTTCAAGCAGATATGTAATCTAACTATAAATTCTATATCATTTAAAAATTAGAGAATAGAGCATTATATTTCCCAAATAGGAATAAGGAAACATTTCATATTTAGGCAGATGATAAGATAGATAAAAGACAAACTGAAAATTTGATTGTAGAAAATTGCAAAATTTTTACACAAATAAAAGCAGTGATTTAGAATCAGAAGAAAACACAGGATAATCTGTTATGATTTCAGTAACCCTTTTAAGTGAATTAATATTTTGGTTGTAAAATTGTAATACATGTTATATGTAAAATATTTAGTCTTCCAAAGAAATTTCCTTATTTAATACACTGAATCATTTTGCATTTTTTGTTAGTACTATATAATAATAATGCCAATAGCTTGACATTTATATATGTCCTAAGAAAAAATGGTAAAAACACACCTCCTTGCCCTCAGTAAGTAGGTAGAGTGGACATTACCAGGCACAGTAAGTACAGAATATTCCATACTTTGTGACAAATACCAGTTTTGTACTGTTTGATTTTGCTTGATTATTTTTCTTTGTTAGGAGGGGAAGTGGTACAAGGAGATGGTATTGTGAAGTGACTGGCATAAAAAAGCATCAATAAAACAAATTAATGTCAGGATATTGAACTAGATTAACTCTTAAATTTCCTTCTAGCTCCAAGAAAAATCTTATATGTCTATTAGTTTTTATTTGGGTTTAAAGGATAGAATACAAGAACTAAAACTATAAACATCTATATGGATACATGTATGTGTGTGGACAGACATACTCTGCTATATGGTATAGCTAATATGAATACATATATACAAGTATATTGTTGTTCAGTCATGTCTGACTCTTTATAGCTCCATGGATCATAGTATACATGATTTTCTTGGCAGAGATATTAGAATGATTTGTCATTCCTTTTCCAATGGGTTAAGGCAATCGATTAAGTGACCTTGCCAGAGTCACACAGCTAGGAAGTGTCTGAAGCCAGATTTGAATTCAGATCTTCCTGATTCCAGGCTTTGCACTTTATCACTGAGCTACTTTGCTGTTTCCACATATAAGTATATGCTCTTTGTTTTTCCTAAAAATTCAGGGTTTGTATTTTTCTTCATCGTATTTTATGTCTGGAAACTTATGTATACATGTGATATGACAAAAGAAATGCCCAAATCCATTTTGACTCTCCAACTGTAAATTACAAGTCTGTATATACTTAAAACCTCAGCTTTTTAAAGAGTTCATATTTAAAGCAAGTAAAGGAGTATTCTCCCCCCAAAAAATGAAATGTAGATTTCACTTCATTTGCTTCTTTCAAAGATACTTCTTAAATTATGTACTAATGTCCTTCCCTTTGGAAATATAGACATTAATTATAAATATAAAATTAATAATTATTTTCTGTCTGTGTTGCTGAAGAGCTTTCCAAAACTAGATTTCTGTATCCTGGACCACTTACAGTTCCTTATTATAGAAATTGAAGTGTAAAGAAATCTGAGGGATACTCATAGCTGCATGTAATAATACAAGGGAGAGAGCTTTATGTTATTGGAGTTTGTTGATGGTATTTTGTTTCGTTTTGTCTTTTTTAGAATATTTATTGCATTAAAGTTGTTCATTAAGAGGAAAATGGCATAAGAAACATAAAAGCATAAATTTAAATCATTTTGAAATGTAATTTTAAAAAGAGACCAAGAATTAGTCTTGTAAATTACTTCTCCGACTTTATATTTAGTTAACATTTGTGATTTGGACTGTATTAAAAATCACTTCATGAGCATTATAGAAAGTCTCTAATTTATTGGAAAGTGGTTCAAACTCTACCAAAAATTGCAATATCAAATTTGAATCTTATTCATGGTTTTAGTAGCCCATATGCAATTTTGAATTAGTCAAGCAATTATTTTCCTTTACTTTATTGTAATTATATTTTATCCATCATAAGACATTTTCAACTCAATTTTCTTTTTGCATTATCTTTCTAAACAATGGTTTTTGTAAAATATATTCAGTTTGGATAGAAATGATTCTTTATGTGGTTATTGTCATGGAATAAATCTATTTTTAAAATCATCTTTGGCATATATGTATCAAATACTCCAGTCTGATCTTATTTTTTTTTTTATAGGTTGAAGATTGTAAAAATTTCATTTAAGTGCAAGCAGTTTTTTATTCAACTTAGGAAAGAATTGGTAAGTATTAATCTTATTTTGTTAAATTAACATAGAAATTAAGATATATTTTTAGAGAGCAATATAGCCATTTTCATATTATAAGCTTTTCACATTTTGTTGAATAGAAGAGGCTCATATAACTGCATTGCTATAACTTCTTTTGAAATAAATTTGTGTAAATTTTAAGTAGTGATGAATTTGAAAATTATATGTGACCAGATAAGTTTCCTTTTAGTTAGGACATGATATTTATTATTGATAGATCCATAAAAATTAGATTTTCCTTACTTACTAAGTATATTTTATGCAGGAAGTTACTTACATAAAAAGCAACAATAAAAAGTCCTTGAAAATGACAGGGAAGGCCAAGATTGACAGTTATTTTACTATCTATAAAGTTTTATTGTTGATAATCTAAATATGACCAAAGAATTGACATACTTTTTTATGGGGGAGAGAGGGAAGAACCAAACTATACCAATATTGATATGTTTGTGAAAAACAGAAACTGGGTGGGGGGGTGGGAGGGGAAATTACATGTATATACTAAATACAAGAATTGCTCACAGATTTTCCTCAGAGATAATAAACCAAGTAATTTGACATTTGGTTTCATTGTGTGTCTGGAAGCAAAAAAAGAAGCCACTTTTTGTGGAATACTTGGCCATCCTCAAAATAAGTATAAGCCAATGCTCATACTGGAAAGAAAATGGCAGTTTGTGTGATGATAATATCTGTTGCACAAAAGGATGAAAAAAGCTATATAGAATTTGACAAAATTTTTCAAATTAATTCAAATATACTTCCTATCTTTATATGAAAGTAAACATATGGAATAAAAGAAAAAGACTGGCTTTAGAGTCAGAGGACTTGGATTCAGATCCTGACATTCCTATTTACTACATGTATGGTATTGGGCAAGGTTTTTCCATTTCTAAGCTTTAATTTCTCCATTTGTAAAGTAAAGAGGTTAATCTAGACTCCAAGGTCCCTTTTAGCTGTAAATCTATAGTCTATGAAAAACTGGAAAGTATGACTCAGATTTGAGAAGTGAAAGAGAACAAATACTTGCAGACTAGTCAGAAGCCTCACATCTGTGCACCATAAATAATTCTTTCAGAAATAATTGGAAGGGACTTACTTGACATAGCAAAAATAGAGTGACATCACACACAAAAAATGAATTTGTGTATGTGTTAGTAGAAAGGAAACAATGAATTATCATAGAAGGATTATCGAAATCAACTACCTATTTACTGTTGGACTATCATCATCTAGATAAAAGTCAAATTTAAAATCAAATTAGAAAAAAAAATTATAAAAGTGAGAAAAGACCATCGATTTAACCTGAACTATTTAAATAAGCTATGTTGATAGGAAATAGAATAAATCACATATATATATAAAGAGAGAGAGAGAGAGAGAGAGAGAGAGAGAGAGAGAGAGAGAGAGAGAGAGAGAGAGAGAGATTTGATTGTCTTATAATCTTATGATTCTTGATTTATGAGTTGATGGACTAAAGGTATAGAACTAGACATGCATTCTCATGCATGGCATCTTGCTTTGCTTTTCTTGATTATACATGTATGTTATGTGTGTATATATATATGTGTGTGTGTGTGTATATACATAGTATTTATATGTATGTGTGTATGTCTCTATAGTGTGTGTGTATATGTGTATTTGTGGTTGTACAACACACACACATACACACACACACACACACACACACACACACACACACACACACACACACACTCTCTTGCCCAGGGTCACACAGCTAGGAAATATTATGTCTGAGACCAGATTTGAATTCAGGTCCTCCTGAGTTCAGGGCTGGTACTCTATCCACTGCACCACCTAGGTACTCTTAAATACTTTTTTAAATTTAAAAAAAGTCATGTAAAAGGATTAGAGTAGATATCTAACCTATTGTCCCTTCTAGCTCTAATGCTATGCTCCTTTCATCCTGTGAGGATATTTTGAGATCTAGGTTGACGATGTTTGGAATTTCTGCTACTTTTAAAGTTTTATATAAATAAAAGCAGATTAATATTATATTCCTATCCTTTATACCATCATCTACTTAATAATTCCTCAGATACATATTAAGTACCTACAGGTTTAGAATACTTCATTTAGTACTTGGTGAAAATAGAAAAATTTTGAATATCATCACTCATGAAATTTACACTCTAATAGCCAAAAGCAAGTACTTTAATTTTCATTTATTAGAAATCTGTGCAAATTAATGTCATCATGACTTTTTAATTAAATATATCAAAAAGTTATCTCAAGATAACCTGCTTATGCACATTAGAATGAATCTGACCAAAATCTGATAGTGAGCTTCCTAAAAAATACAGTGGAATAAACAGAACTCAGTGGTTCCATGATACAATAAGAAATACTTGAACTAAGTGAAAGGATATAAGAAATAGAAGAAAATATACTGTCAAAAAAAAAAAACCTGAAAAAGCAGTTGAGGAAACATTATTAAAGAATCAATGGACTCCATGAAAAACCATGGCTAAACAAAAACAAAAATTGTTTTTTAACAAAAACAATGTTTTTAAAAAAATTTTTAAAAAAAATTGTTTTTAAACAAAAACAATGGCTAAACAAAAATTGAGAAATCAAAAAAGATGATTGCCCTCAGACTAATAGAGCTAACAGGCAAAATGAAAATTAAGAAACAATATACTGATAACCTCTTAACATAAACTCCATGCTGAAAACATACAGTTATAGTCAAATTGCTAAATTTTCAAATCAAAGGAAAAAATAAAGACAAGTAATCACAAAGGATGAGTTCAAATAGCAGAACACCACACAGGATCAACCATTTGGGTTCTGCAACTGTGAGAGAGGGAAAAAAGTCTTTGAAAAGGCAGAAGATGAAGGTTTTTTCAGTCAAGAATAATTTACCCTGTAATTCTGCAGGCTCACAATAGGGCCTTTAATAGAATAGATGGTTTTTCAATTTTTTTTTGATGAAAAGACCAGAGCTGAGAAGAAATTCTAAAATGCAAATACTTCAGGTAAGAGAAATCTAGAAATGTAAATATATATTATTAGTTGGAATTGATTAAATGATAATTAAGGGCTTACATTCTTAGAAAGGGAACATAGATAAGTGTCCCTTCAGAATTCCATTGTCTTCTGAGGTCTCAGACATACACAGGTCTAATGTGTGCTTTGGCCGTGTTTTGTTGACTTTGCTAGAGGACAGAAATATACTGGAAAATTTTAGACAATAGTAGAAAAAAAATTTTCTCTCAGAATTGGGGCACATGAGCAAAAAGAGTTGCAAATACGAAGGAGGACGTATCTCATGAATCTTCCTCATTTTGGGTGGGCAAAGGCAAGCTTAAATATATAAAATAGAAATAGATGATAAGGAAATGGAATGTTTTTGTGTGTGTGTGCTTAAGGAAGTAAGTGGAGATATTTAAGAAAGTGTGGTAGTGATACTTTAAAAAAAAAGACAACGTGAATCAAAAATAATTTTAAATAAAAATGAGTGGAAAGAAATTCAGAAAGTAAGAAGCCCAGGAAGTGTTGCTCCTACCATGAAATATTTAATTTACACTTTAAAAAATAAACTTTCATATATAATAATTTTATTTCTGTCTTTTGTATTTGAAAATGTTCATATTTGTTGATGATTGGTCAAGTTCATGATTTTAAAATGCTACAGAATCTCTTTTCTACCTACGTGGTTGATGTCTTGGAATGAGAAGAGGCTAAAGAGAGGGATCCTAAACAGGGAGACTATTATAGTCATGTAGATGATAGCTGCTAATAAAAGCCTGAACTTGGTTTGGAGATTTTGTAAGTAGAGAGGAGGAAACATATGTAAGAATTGTTATGAACATAGAACAGGACTTACCAACTGTAGGGTGAATAATAGGTGTCAAATATGATATAAAGGTTGTGAATGTTGGTGACTGTGATACCTTTGACAGAAATAGAGAATCTGCTATTTTGAAACACAAGGAATGTTCTCATTTTAGTCATATAAAGAAGTTTGATACTTATTGGTTACTAGGAGATATAACTTCATTTATAAATGTGTATGTATAAATGAAGCATTAAGATAAACAAAACAAAAGGTGGGCAGTTCTAAAATGAGTAAATAACAAAATTATTGATTAAGTCCGATATGTTAAACACTATGCTGAGAGCTAGAAATACAAATAGAAAAAATGAGAAACTTTCTGTTCCTAAGGAATTCGTATTTCACTTGGGATGACAATACATTTAAAAGAGTACAGCTCTTAAGGCATATGGAGAAATATCTATGATTGTTTTAAGGATTCAGTGGCAAGGATTCAATTAGCAGGTGGTAGCTAAGCCCATTTGTCTGGAGTAAATAATAACAAGGCAATGTTGTATGACCTACCAGACCTTGGGACACAGTGGTAATACAAATTAAAAGTCCTTGTGGTCCTCCATGTAAGTGGAAGAATTGTTATTGCTGAATCAGGGTAAACATCATCCAAATGTGAAGAATTTTGTTTTTTCTACTTGGCCATCCAGATGGTGTGTGGATTGCACAGATCATCAGGAGAGGAAGAAAGTATAAGGATAGGGAAAGGGAACACCGTTTGGCAGTGACTCTACAGTAGTTTAATTGTAAATCCTTCTAAATGATATGATATTAATGCTAATTGTAGAAAATAATACATTTTATCAAATTGTTTTTTGTTTTGGGATGGGGGTTTCATTTCTTACAGCATGAATCTAGAGAAACATTACTGGGATTCAATATGGTGAATTATAGAGCTTGTAAAAATTTATGGAAAGCATGTGTAGAACATCACACATTTTTTCGTTTGGATAGACCATTGCCACCTCAGAAGAATTTTTTTGCACATTATTTTACTTTGGGTTCAAAGTTCCGATACTGGTAAGTACCACTTTCATGATTAATGTTTTGCTATATTAATTGTCATTTTTGGAAGTCACATTCTAGTTTACAGTACCATAAAATATTCACGGTGCCTAGTCATGTTAACTATATAAAAATCTAATTTTTCTTATCTAAATTTTGGCCACAGATTTTGTCCATCTCAATATATTTTTATAAAGTGTTTTATAAGAAAGGATGCTCATTATCACCACATTACTTAATAGCATACTTGAAATTTTACCTATAGCAATAAGAGAAGAAAAAGAAGTTGAAGGAATTAGACTACACAATGAGGAAACAAAACTATCACTCTTTGTAGATAATATAATGGTATATATACTTGGAAAATCCTAGAAAATTAGTTAAAAACTACTTGAAATACTAAACAAATTGAAGTATATTAAAAAACCCATATAAATGATTAGCATTTCTAACCAACAAAGTTTAGCAGCAAGAGCTAGACAGAGAAATTCCATTTAAAATAACTGTAGGCATTATAAAATACATCAATCTTTAGCTGCCAAGATAAACACAGAAATTATATGAACACAAATTCCAAAATAATTTTTACATAAAAATGTTATCTCTGAACAATTGGAAAAATATTAATTGCTAATGGGTAGGCTGAGCAATATAATAAAAATGACAGTTATATGTAAATTAACTTGCTTTATTCAGTGCCGTACCATCAAACTGCCAAAAAATTACTTTATAGATGTAGAAAAATAGTAACAATTTATCTGGAAGAACAAAGAGCAAGAATATGGAGGGAATCTATGAAAAAAAATATAAAGGAAGGTAAGGTGGCTTAATCATATCAGATCTCAAAGTATATTACAAAATGATAATCATCTTGACTTTGCTCTTCTCAACGAAATGGTGATTCAAGGCAATTCCAGCAGCCATGGAATGAATAATGCCATCCACATGCAAAAAGAGAGAACAAACATGGAGTAAAGTATAGAATTTTCACCTGTGTGTGTTATTTCTCTTGAATTTTTTTCTCTTTTGATCTGATTTTTCTTGTATAACATAAAAATATAGAAATATATTTAAAGAATTGCACATACTTAACCAATATCAAATTGCTTACTGTTTTGGGGAGAAGGAGAGGTAAGGAAGAGAAGGAGAAAATTTTGGAATACAAAGTTTTAAAAAATTGAATGTTGATGTGTGAGACTGCAGTGCAAGGGACAGTGTTGCAAAAATTACCCATGCACATGTTCTGTCAATAAAAAGCTATAATAAAAAAATTAATGTTGAAAACTATATATTTGGGAAAATAAAATACTATTAAAATTTTTAAAAATAAAAAAATATTTTAAAAAACACAAACTAACCATCAAAAGAATTTGATACTAAAAAATAGATGATAAATCAGTCAAATAGATTAGGTACACAATACATAATAGGTGACCACAGTAATGTGTTTTATAAATCCAAAGTTCTAAGCTTTTTGGATAAGAACTTAATCTAACAAAGAATGCTAGGAAAACTGGAACTTAATTTTGCAGAAATTAGGTATGGACTAAAATCTCACACCATACACAAAGATAAAGTCAAAATGGGAATATGATTTAGACAAAAAAAGGTGATACCATAAGCAGATTAAAGGAGCATAAAATAGTTTGATTGTGAGATTGCCAGAATACAGGCTATGGATAAGGGAAAAATTCATGTTTAAACAAAAGACAGCATTACAAGATATAAAATAAATATTTTTTATTTAATTAAAACTGTTTTACACAGGCAAAACCAGTGCAGCCAAGATTATAAGGAAAGCCGAAAACTAAGTGGAACTTCTTACATCATTTCTCTGATAAAGGCTCCATTTTTCAAATATACAGAGAATTGAGTCAAATATATAAAAATGCAATTCATTCCCCAATTGATAAATGTGCATATGTGCATATGAATATGTAGTTTTCAGACAAATCAAAGCTATCTGTATTAATATGAAAAACTACTTTATATTGATTAGAGAAATGCAAATTAAAATAATTCTTTAGGTACCACCTCACACCTATTAGATTTGGCTAATATGACAGAAAAAGAAAATAACAAATGTTGGAGATGATACGGCAAAATAGGATACTCGTGTACTGTTGTTAGGGTTGTGAACTAATCCAGTCATGTAAGGAATAAGTCGTTTGGAAAGGCTATCACACTGTACATAAATTTTTTTTTTAAAGGAAAAGGATATAAATGTACAAAAATATATCAGCTTTTTTGTGGTGGCAAAGAATTGGAAATTAAGAGGCTTGACCATCAATTGAAGACAGTCTAAACAAGTGGGATATGTTTGTGCTGAAATGTTATTGTGCTATAAGATATGAGGAGCAGGATACTTTGGAAAAACTTGGGAAGACTTAAGGTGAACTGATGATGCAAGGGGAAGGGAAAAGAACCAGTTGAACATTGTACACAGCAACTGCAGTATATTGTAGGATGATCACCTATGAATGACTTGTCCGTTTTCATCAATTATAGTCATCTAAGACATTTTCTAAGGATTCAGGATTAAAAATGCTATCCATCTCCAGAGAATACTGAAGAAATCAATGCAGATGAGAACTTTTGTTTCCCTTTTTGTATATTCTGTATTTTAAAAAATATGGTTGATATGGAAATACATCTACATGACTATACATATATAATAAGTATATCAAATTACTTGCCATCTCAGTGAGTGTAGAGGGGAGAGAAGAAAGGGGAAAATTTGGAACTCAAAATTTAAAAAAGAAATAAAAAAAAAAACTTTACATGTAAATTTAAAAAAAAATTAGAACTTTTTAAAAAACAGAACTAAAACCCTCAAATTATATTCTAAAACTTATGTCAGCCATATATGAAAATAAGATCATGACAAAATTATTGCCTATAATTCAGGAAATTTTTAAGTTGATATCTGCTAGAAAAATACTTTCACTTATTCATTTTTTTCATATCAACAAAAACAAAGCCTAAATTACCGTAAAAGTACAATTAATCAGCACATTGTGTTTGAGTGACAACCATTTGTTAAATGGTTTGCAAAAAGAAGTTAAATACAGGGAGCCAGGGTGGTGAAAGAGAGAGAGAATTTGGAACTCAAATTTTTCTAAATGATTTATCTTTATATATAACTTGGGGAAAATATTTTTTATTAAAAGAAGTTCAATATATGGTTAGGTAAAAAAAATAAAAACAAAAAAAAAAACACAAACTAGATTTAATCTTATCAATCTGTTGTAAAGCTCTTCCTTCATCTAAAAGATAGAGAAGTATTTTAATATGTTGAATGGGCATACGTGCTATAGATAGATCCTAACTAAAATAGAATGATTCTGGAGTTCCTTTCCACCTCTAGTATTTTGCTTGACTGACATAACCTATTACATACATTTATATAATTTATAATTTATTTATTATTTATATAATATATTTATATAATATAACATAATGATATGACATATTCTATAATGTGTTACAAGTGCACATTACTATGTTTATAGAACAGGAAGGAAAAAAAGTTCTAATTGATAAAAACCAACTAGAGACAAATGGAGGAAGAACTCTAACTCTCATATCTTTAAATGTGAACGGATCCTACAATCCAATAAAATAGAAAAGTGACATCGATTAAGAATCCTACAATCTGTTGCTTACCAAAAATATTTTTAAAACAGACATAAATGGATTAAAATGAGTAGTGGAGAAAATAATTTATTTTCTAGCAGGGTAAATTTTAAAAAGGAGGATTTGGAATTGTACTATCAGAACATTCAGACATTCAAAGCTTGAAAAGGGTAAACAAGGAAACTTCAACTAAAGCTATTCTCAAGAAGAAAATTATCTATACCTATAAAGATATATTGACAAAACAGAAAAAAGAGGATTAATGAACCTGAATTGCATTTTAAAAAATTAAAAAGCCAACAGATAAACCCAAATTAAGAGCCCAAAAGAGGCTGTTAAAAATTAGGAAACAAATAAAAAAGCTGAAATCCATAAAACTATGAAAATGTAAAAGCTGGTCCTCTGCATAGAAATTGTAATAAAATTGATGAACCGTTAGCCAGTATGATCTTGAAGAGTATAAAAAATCAGATCAAAATTAACAGATGAGCAAGGTGAAATCAAAAGAAAGAAAATAGATTGTTATATGCTAGCAAAGTAAGAACCCCAAATAGAATAATACCTTTAAAAATATTAACTATCCACATTAACAAAAGTCTAGTTGAAATTTTTAAAATAATTCACTCTGAACAAAAGCAACAATGTAAATTGTAAAGAAGTTGCCAGAATTTAGAAAAAACCAAAAAACAACCCCTTGTTTCTGATGGTCTTCTAGGGAATTCTCTCAAACTCTTAGAGAATGATTATTTTCCCATGCTTCAGGTTTATTGTCAAAATTTGAGGAAATATTATTCCTTTTGTGAGAGTCCTAATACATTTTATATATTTAATACCTAAATCAGAGAAGGCAATAACATAGAAGGAGAAATATAGGCATATATCTGTAATGGTGATTAATTTAAAAATTTTGTAAAATGAACCTTTGCAATTCATCTAAGAAAACCTTATGCCAAAGTTAGAATCATAGGAAAAATGCAACATTGTTTAATATTAGAAAAAGGCCAATATAATCATGTTAAAAAGTCAAAACTTTCAAAACCATTTGATTATCTCTGTAGATATTAGAAAAGCTTTTTAATATCATAAAAATTTATTAGAAACCGAAAGCAAACATTATGTGCAAAAGAGTTACACTAGAATCTTTCCAATGTGAAAGTAAAGCAAGGATATTTACTTTGCTTTATTGGTCTCTAAAGTTTTCCATGATTTTTTTTTTAATCTATGGATAATCCATCTTTCTAGAATAATGGAAAGTATCGACATCAAAAAAACCTATTAATTTTAGTTAATATATAACCATAGTTATATATTAATATATACTATATTAATATTAACTAATACATAATTATTATATATAACAGTTAATATTTAATTATATAAGTTAATATATAAGCAACTTTAACTATCTTCATGATGTAAGACACCCAAAATCCAAAAGAGGTTTTGCATGTGTTTTTTTCTTAATGAATAGAAAACTTCCTGGAGTTTTTGCTTTTCTTTCTCAATGGGTGAACAAAGTGATAATATAGTACTTGCACATAGTTGATGGATAAAGGGAAATTCCGAACCTTAATTGTGAAGAAATGTTTACGGAAAAATTTTCAGTGGTCACTTTTCTGCCACTGACCCTTGTCTATCAATTGTCATTTATAAAGAATGGCATGAGTATATCCAACAACCAAATTCTTTGTCACCATTTTCCTTATTTATACCTCTCCATAAAATTAAAATGGTGGAAGAATTCATAATTAAAGACATTACTGCAATGGTCTTGAATATAAGTTTGGTTTTTTTCTCAGCCAACTCCTATTTGTGATTCATTTTGAACTTGTCACTGCACATTTTATAAGAGAACTAATTGATTTAACTATATTTGGGTTTCTTAGTATGTGACAATTTTTAAATTATGTTTTTATGATTTTTAAAAATTTCATTAGTATTTTATTTTTCCAATTAAATATAAAGGTAGTTTTCAACTTTAATTTATGTAAGATTTTGACTTGAAAATTTTTTTCTTCTTCTTCCCTTCTTTACCTCCCCTCTTCTCAGGACAGTAAATAATCCAATATAGGTTATATATTCAAAATCATTCCAAGCATATTTTCATATTAGTCATTTTGAAAAAGAAAAATCAGAACAAAAAAGGAAAAACAACAAGAAAGAAAAAGCAAACCCCAAAAAAGGTGAAAATAGTATATTTTAATCTGCATTCAATCTCCATAATTGTATTTCTAAATGCAGATGGTATTTTATATCCCAACTCTATTGGGATTATCTTGGATCAATATACTGTTAAGAACTAAGTCTGTCATAGTTGATCATCATATAATCTTGCTGTTATTATGTACAGTGTTCTCCTGGTTCTGTTCACTCCACTTAACATCAGTTCATGTAAATCTTCTAAAAATCCACCTGCTCATCATTTCTTATAGCTCAGTAATACTCCATCATGATATCATTCATCCATTCTCCATTTGATGATCATCACTCAGTTTCCAATTCTTGCCACTACAGAAAGAGTTGCTACAGTTTTGCCCATGTGGATCTTTTCCTCTCTTTTATGATTTCTTTGGGATATAGACCCAGTAATGACACTGCTGCATCAAAAGATATGTACAATTTTATGGCCCTTTGGGCATAATTCCAAATTGCTCTCCAGAATGCAGATTATTTCATATCTCCCAACAATGCATTAGTGTTTCAGTTTTTCTACATTTCCTTTCATTTTTACTAGTGTAATAGGTATAAGTTGGTACCTCAGAGTTGTTTTAATTTGCATTTCTCTAATCAGTGGTGATTTAAAGAATTTTTCATAAGATTGTAGATGTCTTTAACTTCTTCATCTGAAAATTCTCCTTTCATATCCTTTGGCTATTTATCAATTTGGGAATCACTTGTATTTTTATAAATTTGCCTCAGTTCTTTATATACTTAGAAATTAGGCCTTTATCAAACACTGTAAAAATTGTTTCCTAGCTTTCTGCTTCCTTTCAATCTTGACTGCATTGATTTTGTTTGTGCAAAAACTTTTTTAATGTAATCAAAATTATCCATTTTCGTAATGTCTCTAGTTCTTCTTTGGTCATAAATTCCTCCTTTCTTCAAAGATCTGACAGAAACTTTCCCTTGCTTTCCTAATTTGCTTATGTAATCATCTCTTATGTCTAAATTATATACCCATTTTGACCTTATCTTGGTATAGCGTGTCAGATATTGGTCAGTGCCTAATTTCTGACATATTGTTTTCCAGCATTCCCAGAAATGTTTGCCAAATTGTGAGTTGTTATCCTGAAGCTGAAGACTTAGGATTTATCAAACAGTAGATTACTACAGTTCTTGACTATGGTTATTTTTGTGTCTTATGTGCCTAACCCATTCCACTATTTCTTAGCCAGTACCAAATCGTTTTGATGTCTACCTCTTTATAATGTAGTTTTAGGTCTGGTGTGGCTAGACTACCTTCCTTTGTAGGTATTTTGTTTTTTTCATTAATTCCCCTGATAGTCTTGTCCTTTTGTTCTAAAAGATGAATTTTTTATTTTTTTCAAGCTCTATAAAATAATTTTTGGCAGTTTGATCAATATGGTACTAAATAAGTAGATTAACTTAAGAAGAATTGTCATTTTTATTATATTTGCTTGTTCTACCCATGTGCAATTGATATTTTTCCAATTTTATATCTGACTATTTGTGTGAAAATTGTTTTGTAATTGTATTCCTGGGTTTCTCTTGGCAGATAGATATCCAAATATTTTGTATTGATAGTTATTTTAAATTGAATTTCTCTTTCTGTCTTTTGTTGCTAGGCTTTGTTAGTAATATATAGAAATGTCAATAATTATTGTGCATTTATTTTATATCTTGCAACTTTGTTAAAGTTGTTCAATGTTTCAAGTAGTTATTTAGTTGATTCTCTAGGTTTCTCTAAGTATACCATTATACCGTCTGCAGAGGAGTGATAGTTTTGTTTCTTCATTGTGTAGTCTAGTTCCCTCAATATTTTTTCCTCTCTTATTGCGAAAGCTAATATTTCTAGTACAATATTGAATAATAGTGTTGATAATGGAAATCCTTGTTTCACTCTTGATCTTATTGGGAATGCTTTTGACTTATCTCTATACATTGATTGTTGATGGGTTTTTTTACATAGATGCCACTTATGATTTTAAGGAAAACTCCATTTGTTTCTATGTTCTGTAGTGTTTTTATTAGGAATAAGTGCTGTTTTGTCAAATTGAAATAATCTGTGTTTTCTATGTGTTTTATTATTAATATAATCAGTTATTCTCATAGTTTTCCTGATATTGAACGAGCCTTGTATTTATGATATAAATCTCACTTGGTCATTATCTTGGTGATAAATTGCTGCTGTGATCTCTTTGCCAATGTTTTGTTTTAAGATTTGTATATTAGTATACATTAGGCACATTGGTCTATAATTTTTTCACTTTTTTATTTCCTAAAACACCACCACCACACATAATTCCCCCCTCCCCAACTTTTGACGTGATAGAATTTTCAACAAAATGGTATTGTGCATAATCATTTCTTTTTCTTTTTTTTTTTTTTCATTATTGTGTAAATTTGTTCCTTTTAGTGGGAGAACAGAAGTCCAGTCAGTACAATATGGCAAAGAAAAAGCAAACAAAGACAGAGTATTTGCAAGGTAAGATATTGCAATTTTAGCCCTTGAATAGATTATACTTATATGACTTGTCATTTTTTTCAGCCAATCCAGAAATCTATAAATTAGTATATTTATTTGAATACCTGCAACTTAGAATGCTTTATGGGAGACTCGAAGAAATATCTCCTACCTTCAGAGAATTTTCACCCTAATTGAAAAACTCAGATATGTGGGAAAAATGCTTGGGAAATTAAGTAGTCAGTGGTTTAGCTAAAACTACCCATTATAGAAGTCATATTTCAAGATAATATGTGATTGTGAAATGAATTTTATAGGTAATAATTGCTATAAGGATCAAAAGAAAAGAGACATCACTTCAGGCTGGTTCATCTTGGGAGAGAAAAAAAGTAAAATTTGAACTTATTACAAAAATATGAGACAGATTTTCATTCATTTATATAAGGGAAGAGACCATTAAGGTAAAGGAAATGGTATTTGCAAAAATATGGGGTAAGAAAGAACAGCATATATTGTATGCAAACTTTATAGCATTGTACAAATGTATACTCAGATTAATCTTTGAGTAGAGTACATTTAAAATTGTTTGAATAAAGAAGTAAGTCTGCTGCAGTATTCAAGGTATGAAGTGATATTCCACTGGCAATGAAAACAGAAAGGAAAAGAAAGTTTAGGTTAAAAAAGGTAATATGAAGGAAGAAGTAAAAGGTTATTGGTTATTGAATTTGGAGGACAAAGAAATCACAGTTCAAGCTATCTATAAGCATTTAAATGCCTGTTATGTTTTGGACACTATAAGCCTCAAGGATGGGGAAAAAAAAATTGAAATCAGAAGTCAGAAGGACCTGAATTCAAATGTGGCCTCAGACACTTAATATTTACTACTGAGTGGCCCTAGACAAGTCATTTAAACCCCAATTGCTTCAACAACAAAAAAGAAAATAGCCTTGAAACTGATGAAACATTCAAAAATTTGCTGTTTCAAAGACCTATGGAAGCAGCAGAAGCCATGTTTGGGGGTTTATGGGAGAGGAAGTAGAAAAGAAGTAAAAATAGAGTATAGACTTTACATTTGAAAAGTTTGCCAATCGAACTAAGAAAGTAGACAGAATATATTAACTATTGAAAGGAAGACAGGTACCTCTTCTGTACTCAAGGGGAAAGAGAAAACAAAACAAATATTAGTGCTTACCTTTAGTAGTAGAAGCAATAGGAAATAGCTGTCTTAGAAGAGTGGGAGGTGTGGTAAATCAAGAGATGTGTGCTATGACTTTAACTCATAGGATCATAAGATCATGTTTAGAACTTAGAAGTCATGAAATTCAACCACCTCATTTTACAGAACCAGAGATAAGTGTCTTACTGTCTCAGGGATGTTAGGTGTTTAAAGCTCCATTCACACTTAAGTCTTACTAATTGTGAGTCTCCTCTCTTTACTGTGCTGCAACAAATTACAGGCAAATACTAGCTAGCAAGTTATACCAGTAAGTACATTAATATAATCAACAAGAGACTAATAGATCCACTGCTGAGTAGCAATGAGGGGATCATTTATAGTGAAATAGCATAAAATGAAATAGTTTGTAGTGAATCAAGTCCATCATTCACTGCCTTTGTCAAGACTTGGCCCCAGTTTGACACTAATACATTGCTGGTGGAGTTGCGAAAGAATCCAGCCATTCTGGAGAGCAATCTGGAATTATGCCCAAAAAGTTATCAAACTGTGCATACCCTTTGACCCAGCAGCGCTACTACTGGGATTATATCCCAAAGAAATACTAAAGAGCGGAAAGAGTCATATATGTGCCAAAATGTTTGTGGCAGCTCTTTTTGTTGTAGCTAGAAACTGGAAGATGAATGAATGTCCATCAGTTGGAGAATGGTTGGGTAAATTGTGGTATATGAAGGTTATGGAATATTATTGTTCTGTAAGAAATGACCAGCAGGAGGAATACAGAGAGGCCTGGAGAGACTTAAATCAACTGATGCTGAGTGAAATGAGCAGAACCAGAAGATCACTGTACACTTCAACAACAATACTGTATGAGGATGTACTCTGATGGAAGTGGAAATCTTCAACATAAAGAAGATCCAACTCACTTCCAGTTGATCAATGATGGACAGAGGTAGCTACACCCAGAGAAGGAACACTGGGAAGTGAATGTAAATTGTTAGCACTAATATCTGTCTGCCCAGGTTGCATGTACCTTCGGATTCTAATGTTTATTGTGCAACAAGAAAATGATATTCACACACATGTATTGTACCTAGACTATATTGTAACACATGTAAAATGTATGGGATTGCCTGTCATCGGGGGCAGGGAATAGAGGGAGGGGGGGTAATTTGGAAAAATGAATACAAAAATAAAAAAAATAAAAAAAATAAAAGACTTGGCCCCAGTTTAACTCATAAATAGAATGGAAATGTGGCTTTAGATCAGAGTATTTCAAATGTTCAAAAGTTCAGTTGAGCTTTCTGTTTTGTTGCTCAGTCTTTGCATTTGTAGCCAATTCTTTGTGAATCTGTTTGGAGTTTTCTTGGCAAAAATACTAGAATGGGTTGCTGCTTTTTTTTTTTTTTTTTTTTTTTTAACTCTAGCTCATTTGATAGATGAGGAAACTGAGGCATATTGAGCTCAGAGACATGCCCAGGGTCACAAAGCTAGCGATATCTAAGGCCTGATTTGAACTCAGGAAAATGAATCTTCCTAACTCTGGACCTTGCATTCTTTATTGCATCACCTAGCTACTGTTTTGGGCAATGTACCAAATGTGTTAGAATGGGTCAAGATTTTGTTCCATGTACCAGTTTCAGAATATTCTTTTTTAATTGTTTTAAATTACAGTAATAATTTATACATTTAAACATACCTAACTTGAAGTTACTTTAATCAGACTATTTCTTGACAGTGCACTAATTGATAAAAGTTACTTTTAATCTGTATTTGGGAAGTCTATGAGTTAAAATGAGTAAGTACTTTGGTATTCCTATATTTGGTACAAGCTTTCACATGAAGAACTTATAAAAAACAACACAACCAATCCTTAGTACAAACAATACTTTATCACAAGAAGTTATTGCACATTGAAGTTTTGTACTTTTCTGAGTCTTTAAGTTAATGGAAGTGTGTAGTCTTTATGTGTAATTCATTTTTATTCATCTAAGTTGAAGATTTAATAATTTTTTCCTTGTTTTGAAGTGAGTAAACATTTCTAAATGATTTTTTGTAACTAAATTTTTTAGATTAGATAAATTTTTAGATTTTTTTGTAAATCTAAATTTTTTTTTTTTTTTGTAACTAAGACAGTACTAATTCCCTAGACTATTAAAGAAAATAGATGTTGTGAGCTGCTGGAGTAAGGACCTTACACAACTTTAAGATACTTGAATGTTTTATCTACTTACAAATAAAAGAATAAAATTGTCTTACATTCTTTTGTCCAAAAGTGTTCCTTTAATATAATATACCTTATAATCAGTCAGTAAATAATAAATGCTTTCCAAGTGCCAAACACATACAAAACCAAAAATGTAACAGTCCCTGTCTCAAGAAACTTAACATTCTTTTGAGAAAGAAAATAAATATACATTAGATATAGATATAGATTAAACAGTGAGATATCTAGGCCTAATCTCTTTTCCTGCATCACCAATTGCCTCTTGGACATCTCAAATTGGATGTTCTATAGACACCTTAACTCAGCATGTCCAAAATAAAAGTCTGTTTTTGACTCTAAACTTTTCTCCCCATCTTCCAAATACTATACCATCCTCCTCCTCCGAGGTTTTATAGCCTCACTGTCATTCCTAATTTTTTACTTTTACTTCCTCATACTTAGCTATATATTTAATCTGTTGGCCAATCTTATGGTTTCAGAATATCAAACTTGTTTCAACCTACTTTCTACTCACAAAACCAACTCTCATTCCTCTCAGCAGCTGAAATAGCCTTCTTCCTCATGTCTCCCTCTTTCTCTCCCTATTCTGCTCTATACTCAATTGTCAGTGACTCTCTCAAATTAATAGATCTGACCATGCTATTCCTCTACTCAATAATTAATTCCAAAGGTTCCTTTTATCTCCATGATCAATTTCTTTAAAAATTAATAAATTGTTATTAATAGCTTTGATACTTAAAACTCTTGGCAGTTCCCTTCTTGCCATTTCTTTCGATATTCCTTCTAGCTATTGTGGCTGACTTGCTGTTGCTCATACTTAATACTCTTATGCCTATTCATTTTTGCAGATTATCTCCTATTTCTATTTCCCTCATCTCCAACTCCTAGCTTTCTTCATTTAGATTCTTTTTAATTCCCATTATGTATAAGGTCCATCACTCTGTAATGTGTCTTTGCTTTTCTACTAGTCCTAAGATTACATCTTCTGTTTGTTCTTATCATTGCTATTGTATTTGTCTGCAACCTTTTCATGATCTCATTTGGGGTTTTCTTGGGGAAAAAATACTAGAATAGTTTGCCATTTTTTTTGTATCAATTTACAGATAAGAAAACTGAGGTACACAAGGTTAAGTGACTTGCTCAAGGTTCACACAACTAGAAAATCTCTCGCTGGATTTGAACTTAGATTTCCCTGTCTTTAGGCTCAGTACTCTTTTCATGATGCCATTTAGCTTCTCTGCCTTTCGTTTTATACTGTATTTTTTATGTACAAATATGTGCTTCCTGAAGGCTGTAGCTTTTTTGCCTTTCTTTGCCCATAACTTATCATGTTAGCACATAACAAGAACTTAATAAATGCTTTTTGACTGATTGAATTCCTGATAGGAAGATATAGGTGCTGAAGGATATGGAGTAGGTAGAATTTAAGTAGAGCTTTGAAAGAAGTTAGGGATTCTCTGGAGAAGAAGAAAGACAGAAGTGTATTGCAACCCTAGGAGATAGTTTATGCAAAGGTATAAGGATATTAAATGGAATGTTCATGTATGAAGAAAAACAATAAGTTTAATCAGACTGGACTAATAAGTGTAAAAAAGATTGCTTTTACATAGGGCTAAAAAGGAAGGTCACAACTTTCTTGTGAAGAACTTTAAAAGCCAAAGGAAATATTTTATTCTGAATATAATGAGGAGCCATTGGAGTTTATTGAGCAGGAGAGTGACATGATAAGAATTAGGCCTTGGGAATATCATTTTGATTGTGCATATCCTTTGATGCAGCATTGTGTAGTGTTCTGGTTGGTTTTCTGGAGATTTTTGGATCAGCCTGCTTTTCAGCAGAATAATCATGACGAGAATAGCCAGGGATAAAATCCAAATCCTTTATTTATTTATTTATTTTTATTATTATAGCTTTTTATTTACAAGATATGTACATGTGTAATTTTTCAGCATTGACAATTGTAAAACCTTTTGTTCCAACTTTTCCCCTTCTTCCCCCCACTCCTTCTCCTAGATGGCAGGTTGACTAGTACATATTAAATATGTTAAAGTATAAGTTAAATACAATATATGTATACATGTCCATACAGTTATTTTGCTGTACAAAAAGAATCAGAAAGTCCAAATTCTTTATTAAATCTCCTTCACAGTCTAGTTTCCTTGCCTGGGGCCTGGGCCAGCTTTCTGGAGGTCCTCTGGAATGTTTCTTGGTTTCTGTGGGGGAGGCAGGAAGACCACCACAATGGTTCTCTGTCTTGAAGTTTCCCTGAGTCTGAGTGCTTGTGCTCCTGCCTCCAGCCACCACAAAAGTGGGAGATGGAATGAATGTCTCTGACTGAGTTTGTTGCAGTTTATATACTCTTATAATTACATCATTGTAGGTGTGAATCTTGTAGAGCTGTATTAAGTACTAAGTACATGTACTGAACTAGAGAACTATTAATCACCATGCTAAAGTAGATAACCATTGTCTTATCAATTCCACTGAGTTAACACCTTGTTGTAAGAATTTCTCCAGAATTTTGGCCCATTGCAGCATTGTCATTATGTATCTGTACCACAAATAGTTCATAAAAGAGGGGAAAGGGCCCACAGGTGCAAAAATGTAGCAGTTCTTTTTGTAATGCCAAGGAAGTAAAATTAAGTGGATGCCCATCAGTTGGGGAGTGGCTGAATAAGTTATGGTAAATATATGAATGTCATGGAATATCATTGTGCTGTAAGAAATAATGAGAAAGCTGAGTTCAGAAAAGCCTAGAAAAACTTACATGAACTGATGATTAGTCAAGTGAGAAGAACCAAAAGTACATTGTATAAGTTACAAGATTATGTGATAATTAACTATGATAGACATTGCTCTTCTTAGCAGTACATTGATGTAAGACAATTCCAATAGACTTGACATGTAAAATACATCTGCATTCAGGGAGACAACTATGAAGAGTAAATGAAGATTAAAAGTATATTTTCACTTTTTTTTTTTTGCTTTTTTCTTGTAGTTTCCTCCTTTTGTTCTGGTATTTCTTTCCCAATGACTAAAAAGGAATTATGTTGGAATGATTGTGCATATATAATCTATATTGAATTGCTCACTGTCTTGGAAAAGGAGTGTAAGATATAAAAAAGAAAATTTTGCATCTCAAAATCTTCCAGAAATGAATGTTGAAAACTATCTTT